>NC_029792.2:124800493-124800836 GCF_000816755.2 Arachis ipaensis | reverse complement strand
ATCTGTAATGTATTATTATGTAAAAAATGAACACCTCACAAATTTGTATTATAAGTAATCTTAATAAATACATTCCTTTATTAGCAGCACCCTTATTTAAAAGTAGCACATAATTAATCTATCCACCAACCAAATATAACTGAATTAAGTCATGAAAAAAGATATAGGAGTCCAGAATTATGTGTAGTGAAAGAGTGATATATTATATATATGAGTTGTTTATGAAAAAGTATAAAGAAAATATTTTTTCTGAACAACTTAAATAATAAGTAAAAAAAAGTTAATTTTAATTTTAAAATTTAAAATTTGAATTAATTAAGTTTATTTATGTTTAGTATTTGGT
>NC_029792.2:124782075-124800252 GCF_000816755.2 Arachis ipaensis | reverse complement strand
TTTGGTTCATCGATTTTTTTGTCAAATCGGTTTGTTCGATCTAATAATTATGATATAAATAATACGATTTCATCGATTACATATGTTAAATTTTAATTATTAAAAAACATCTTTAAAAAAAGATGTTTTAAGCGTCTTTATCTGAGTGGCTCCCTAAATTAATAACTTTCTTGCGTCATGTTGATACTATATATCCCAAAAGGATAGTTAATTACGACAGTTAAGTTGCAATTGTCTAAAACCGTTGCTATATGATACAAAATTTAAAATGTAAATTTATACTTAGACCAAATTAATGATACAAATATAGAATAAAAGTTAATTTAATTTTAACCTAACCTATATATGCACACGCGTATTCCTTGTTTCCATTAAATTTACAGGTTCATTGCTTCAAGCTAAAGATTCCTTCTCTTTAATTTTCAACCATATGCTTCGTTCTCTCACCTTATGGAACATGCATTGTACTTTGATCAATATATAATAACATATAAAAGGAAATTAAAATTATAGAGATCCCCTTTTTCCCTTTTCCTTGAAGCTTGTCGTCCACTTGTGTTAAAATATATATAGAAAGATTTTCTTGTTCTTGAAGATGTAATTCTTAACCCATTTTTCTTGTTCTTGAAGATGTAACTAACCTTAGACCTGGGATTCAATAATATTAATATATAATTATTCTTAGCTTTATTATGTGATGTTTTGGAAGTGTGTACCTGCTCTATATATATTAATTAATTTGACAATATCTAAACTCTAAATAAACACATCATCGTCCCTGCTTTTCTAATGAACTATTTTTATTTAGTTTCCTAGTATATATACACATTTTTTAAATGTTTATTTAACTAGATATGTTATTTATACTCATTTTAATTAATCTTGTATATTTGTTTCAATATACAACATTTTATTATTAATATGTAATATGTGGGTCTTATATTGTACGTACATTTTATTATTATTATTATTATTATTATTATTATTATTATTATTATTATAGTTTTTTTGTTTAATTTTAAATTTTTACTGCTTATTTTTCTAATCTATATTTTCACTTTTCTTTCTTCAAACATTTATGAGTAATGCTAGGGGACCAGCAACTTTTGTGATTGATAGCCATCAAATAGTCATCAATGATGATTTAATGGTGTGAGATTGGTGTGAGATTTCATCTAATGACTCACCTTTCTCTGCTGGTTACATGCTGGCCAAAATTCAATAGGAAAATGTTTGGTAACCAAAAAATATTAGCCAAAAACAGCCATAACTTTCCTTATTTAGCTTTTATTAATTGTCGCAACAATTAATGAATGCTAAATAAGGAAAGTTCCGACTATTTTTTTTGTCTACCTAGCATTCCCCAATTCAATAAAATTGCTGGTCCCTAAACTTTTTCTTTCCTACATATAAATATACACAGTAAATTCTTTTAAGTTTTAGATAATGAATATTAAAATTAATTATTAGTAAAAAATTAAACTCTTTCACATGAAAATTATACCTAAAAATCTTGTTGTTTAATTTTTTTATATACGAAGATCATAATTTTCTTACTTTTGTCTACTACGTACGATTTTTTTGTAAAAGTAATTTGATTTTATGAATTTTTTGTTCTATAATCTATAATGTCAAAATAAAACTAATATAATTTTAAAAAATTTATATTCTCGTAATGTTATTATGAAAAAAAACACTAAAAATAACCTAAGTATTACTCAAAACATATATTTCTGTTATTCAAACGTGAATATTTTATTATTCGTGAGTTCACCCCCTTTTTAGGTTAAGTCTTAATAAGGCAACAACATGAAATACTATATTATTATTTATTTGCTCGTGCATGATTATTTATGAAGCATCATATTCGTATAAGCAAGTAGACAATGCAAGTAGCATGCATTTTTCTTATATTTAATTCGATAAGAACCCGCCTCAGTTAAGAATGTTAATTATTTTTCATTGTTCACGCAAAGCTTGGACGTCGATGTTTTAATAATAATAATCACCTTAAACTCGAAGCCAATTTTCCTAATTAATTTTGACATATCTATCTAGCTAGCTACACAAATGCTAAGGTTCAAACCTTTTTAATTTTTTAAATTATTCTATATTTATAGATTCACTTTGTACAAATAGAAGTTGATTTATATGCTAAAATGGACGGAAAGTTGTGTGTTAAAATCATATATTTAAATCAACAACAAATTAAAAATAACTATGTTTGGTGTACACTAAAATTAACTATCAAAATTAAATTTAGTGTGATATTTATTGTATATAAAATTTAACCATAACTATAAACAAAAAAGCACGTACATTTTATATGAAATTTAATTAATATTGTATGTGAAATTTGATTACAATAGCATACTATGAAGCACGCACACTTGTTTGATTTGTCATATTCGCATGTCGGACAAATTTCGAATACGACACTTATCGACACTTGTTTGACATACGTGTCTTTTATGTCAAACTATGTCTTAAAAAAAATAAGCAATTCTTCTTTTTTTCGGATGTGTTTGGACACACCTAAATACTATCACATATCAGCGTGTACAGCCTTATTCTTAACACATATTTTTAAAATGAGTTTAGAAATAGTATATATTATTAATTATTAAAACAAAAAATATTTTAAATACTTTATATAATTAAAAAATATATTAAAAATAATTAAAAATTAATTTATATTTTACTATTTTTTATATTCGTGTGTCTACGTGTTCTATATCGTGTCCGTGTAAATGTCCCGTATTCATATCCGTGCATCATATATATATATGATCGTTACACTATATAAATTTTTGTGAACCATCAAGATATATAGTGTAACGACATATGAGTGGATCGGACTATCATAGCTATGGGGTATGATTCACAGAAAATTATGAACACCAATGAGTTATAAAGAGACCTTTGTGGCTTTATTTATTTGTGTCTTGTCCACAGGAAAATTAATAATGCAGCATGATGAATTAAATACAGAGATGATAAAAAGAAAGATACAATAAAGATATGGATTAAATGAGAACCATAGATTATTTGTAGTAGTGGTTGCTAAGCCATACATTCGTTTCCCTTCGATAATAATATTATTGGCGTGTCCCTTTTGAAAAGGCAACAATAATATGTGGTGATTTATCATATCATCAGTTATGGGTTGAAATTGAATGAACCTCTCTTAATGATTATAATAATAATGGTATTAATGGGGGCTACATACAACATTTCCATGGTGCCCATGTCTTATCAAACTTGACCAAATTAATAATAAAATAATAGTAATAGTAGTAATAATGTTCATTTTGCAATGTAAAATAGCCTATAATTATATTCTCCAGTATATATTCAAATACATCTCTAAAGATTTTTGCATCCAACGTTTTTGTTTTTAAAATTTTTTTATTATGCTGAAGTCTCCAAACTTTAAAAAAATAAAGATATATAAGTCCTCTTGTCATACTTTTAAAAAATTTTTATTAGGCTAAAATCTTTAAACCTTAAAAAATAAAGATATATAAGTTATTTTGTCATACTTTTAAGAACCTATTTATCCAAATAAAAACAACGAATTTGACTAAAATAAAAATTTATATATTTTACTTTTATAAAATTTAGAAATCTCAATGTAATAAAATTTTTTAAAAAACAAAAATATCCGACACAATTTATTAAGTAGCTATTTGAGTATATTCTTATATTCTCCGATCTCCTTATTATTCCTTCATTTCTCCTTTGTTCTTGTTCAAGTGCTAGTTAGTTATGGGCACTACAACAATATAGAGTATTTTTGAGGGTTATAATGTGTAAAAGAAAAATAAAATTTGTCAAAAAAATAAATTTTGACACTATTTTAACTATGCAAATATGTTAATAAAAGTTTTGTTAAAAATAGTATTTTTAACATATAAGTGATTGTGAAAAAAATTTAAATCTTATTTTGATAAATATTGGCTGTCAAAAATAATTTGTTAAAAAATTTTGAAAACATATTTTCTGTGTTACTTATTAATTGTCAAAAATACTATTTATTTTGACACTTATTGACTACAAAATATTTTCAACAAAAAATATAACAAAGAATGAGATGAGATCTTAAAATTAAAGAATAAATTGAGATTTTGAAGATAAAGAATGAATAGTATAATCTTAAACTGAGAGCAGTATGATATCAAAATTAACATAGCCCAAAGAAGAAAAAAAATAGTGGAGTAAATTGAAAACAAATGAGTGTCAAAATTGAGGAGTAATTTTCTACGGTCAAATTATTCATCAAGAAAACATAGAAAATTTGACATTTGTGATATTTGTCAAAAATATATTTTAGTTTTGACATTTAATTATGGTGTTAAAAAATAAAGTGTTAAAATAACTCTATTTTCTTGTAGTGGGAAATGACATCTTTAATTTGATCATAACTGGATTTAGAGTATTTGTGTTTCTTCAAAAACAAACTTAATCTAATATTCCATTGTCTACTCGCTTGCTTCAAACCATACAGAGAGACCTTTCCGACTTGCACAATACACCTTTCGGAGCTAAAGACCTTAAGAAACTCGCATATAAACCTCTTCTAATAACTCACCATGCAAAAAAATAGTATTAACATTTAAGTGATAGAGAATAAAAGTCTCCAGAATTATCATTTTAACGACAGGACTGAACATGTCAAAATAATTATATTCCACCATTTGAGAGCATCTTTGCGCTGCAAGTCGAGCTTTGTATCTTTCAATAATACCGTCGTAATTAAATTAAATTTTCCTTTGTATCTGAATTTACCTCAATGATTTTTGCATGATTACTTGTAGAGATGCAGCTTAAGACGAATTATTACTCGATCTAAATTGAGTTTGCTATAAGATCCTAATCTAATTGTGTAATTTGTGTATCAATTTCATGCTCTATTTGTGAATGTGATGTATATGGTTGCGCAATGTGCATATATACATGAGCAATTTTGTTCCTTAAGAAAAAAGACATCTCATGGTTAGACATATTAAGCTAGTGTTTCAAAAATAGTTCTCTAAACTAAAAAAATTTATACAAATAATGTGATCTGACATAGAAAGAGAAACACCACAAATTGATACAATTATACAGAATGTTTATATGAACAAATTCTACCTAATCACCTTTATCTTGCAAACTATTAGCAGAATACTGCTACTACTGATAACAACAAAGGAACATATTTTCCCTGCTCAGTCATATAGACCCTCTAGCTCCCAAATATCAGTTAGAAAGTCAACCATTTCCTGCCAAGTATAATGCTGTAACAGTTAGGGGAAAGTAATGCATTCCCTAAAAGATTTGTGACATTAATTTAGTTTTTGAAAACTACATGCGACATCTATTTCGTCCTTTCTTTTTCATGGGCTTATTTGACGTCACATTTAATTTCAGAGACTAAATTGACGTTATAAATCTTCTAGAACTAAACTACTGTCGCATTATTTTTTCTTGAGTAAGTTGATGTTACAAATCTTTTGGAGATTAAACTGGTGTTATGTGTATCTTTGAAGATCCAATTAGGTAGTTTAGTCTAAATGTAAAAATACACAAAAAATTTAATGAACCTAGTATGCAAGAACTTACTCCCAAGGGAATTCGTTGGGGGAAAGGCTTGTCGGTTCCAAGGAGATTCTCATAGGTTGCATTCCAACTGTGAAACATGAATTCTGAGAGTTAAAGCATAATCAAAACATCCTAAAAGATACAACCGAAATAACTTCAATTTGAATTCTATAGCTACGAACAACCAATCACAAATTCAAACTTTCAAGCCTCTTCACCAATGCTGTTGTAGCCAATCATCCATGCATTTTGTTTTGTTTCTATTAATTTATCTTTTTACTTATACAAAGGATTGTTATTGTAACAAAAACAAAACGGAGCCCAATACACACGAAATCGTCCCACGCTTCTTCTTCTTCTCCCGCCCAATACACACGAAATCGTCCCACGCTTCTTCTTCTTCTTCTTCTTTTCACGCTCGTTTACGCACGGAGCGTCTTCTTCTTCTTCGCCTTCTTCTTCGCGTTCCTCTTTCTCCTCCTTTTTCGCGTTCCTTCTTCTTCACATGTTTTCTTCTTATCGTCATTCTTTTGTTGTTGTTGCTGCTGTATTTTTGTCTTTTCCTCCTTCTCTCTGGTGAAGAAGCAGTAGAAGGTGAGGAAGAAGAGTTTTGAATAGTGCAGAATGAACCGAACACAGTACTCATGGTGAACCGAATACAGTACTCAAGGTGAACCGAAATCTTAGTTGTGGTGAACCGAAATCTTAATTACGGTGAAACAATTATATAGTGCTTAGGGAAGAAAATAGAACATATTGGTCTAATTTTTGTTAGACTCCTTTCTGCGGACCGAACCGAAAACATGAAAGTGATGAACCACCTCTTTAGTACTTACCGAACCGAAAAGTTACTCACATTTACTCAGAGTTACTCACAATTACTGACAATTACATATTATCAATTCAATTGAATTCAATTCAGATGTAGATCACCTCAGTCCATTCAATTCACTTCAAATAAGATTAAAAATTTCATTCCATTAAATTCGATTCAGAATTCAATAATCCAAACCTCATCAAATTGATGCGTTTGAGAAGAATCATCAAAATTGCACTCATTCAACTGATTTGAAGTTGATTCATTCATTGTTTCAATTCAAAAGTGCAGATCGAAGAAAAAAACAAAGAAGATGAACGATGAAGATAATTGCGTTGAATCAATCCAGATCCATAATGCAGAGAAGAAAAACGCGAAAGAGGAGAACAACGAATTTAATTAGGTTGAAGGAGGAGGAGGAGGGAGAAGGGAGAAGGGAGAAGGGAGAAAGGAGAGAGAGAGGGAGAGGGAGAGGGAGAGGGAGAAGGAGAAGAACGCGAAAGAGGTTTACGTTGTATAAAAAAGTTTACGTTGAGAAAAGTTGATAACGCAAAATAAGGATTCGTTATATAGGTTATAAGAGGCGCGTGTAAAACAAACAGGGGTGTGGGGCGTGGAGTGAAAGTTACTTGGATACCATCCATGTAATTTTTACATGGATGTAGAGCTTTTCCCTAAACAAAATCCCCACCCTTTAATAAAATTTAAGAAAAAGAAATGGAGGAAGGTCTCTTTGATTTTTGTAACATATTGTGGTGGAAAATGAGAGAAACAAGCAGAGGCTGCACATGTCTGGAACAGAATTTATGCAGTCATATTATCAGCTTCTTGCATAGGGGAATATGATATATGCTTCTTCTATTTATTATATAGTCCTAGCTTCCTTATCTAACTAATGGGATACCAGATCTGAACACATTTATTTGTAGCCTAAGAACTTAAGCTTTCCTTTAAAAGGGTTAATTTTTATATTTACCTTAATCTGGGTTCTCCAACTTGTTTCCGCCTTTGCTGCCTTAGATTTCCAACCCAATGTCGCCTCATCTGGTTCCAGAGAATAAGACCTGCATCCATCAAACTTTAATATTGACAAGATAACCAGTTTCATAGATCTGCAGGAAAATGCAAAACAAATAAAATAAAGTAATACAACATCCTATAAAATGAAAAAAAAAGAAAAGGAAATTCAAAACTAATTCCGTAAGTAGAAATTACATCTTCGCATGATGTAATTCTTGTGAATAAGCGAAATTACTGGAAACATTGAAGTGCGGAGAGGCAATAAAAAGGTATCTATTTTAGTGACAGGTTTTATAAAAATTGGATGATCCTATTTGATCAAATACCCAGCAAAAAACCTACTACTCGAAAGTAGAGGGGTTTGATCTAAAAGTTACATGAAAATATGAAGAAACTTGGCACTTGGCAAAATATGTAAAAATGTTCAACTGAATTATGATTTGAACAAGATTGTTTCAGTAGCAGAGAAAATGGCTACTAGTCCATCTAGTCTCCTGTTTACCTTAGTCCACATGTACATCATAAGGTATACTCTCTTCAGTGTCATAAGATCTGCTCGACATTAATAACTAATAACACTGTCACCTCCTATGAATACCATAGCAAGGGGAAAGGGTAGAGCAATTTCATCATCTTAACCCATACACTTCACACACACACCCCCTCTATCCAAGAACTTAGATTAGCAACAACGACCTTATGCTTGATATATAGGCACATCTTAGTAAACATACCATGATTGACAAATTCAGGATGATCGTTCGCAAGGGCAGCACTATTTTGAGGATCAAAGGATATGCCAATTGATGAGGCACTCCTCTGGGACCGAAGTGCATATTCGATGTCAATAGTGCTGCTGCTCCAGAAATCTTCTGATCTGCTGTCTTTCCTTGCAGCTTGGTCATGAGGTATTAGTCCTACGGATGCCTCGTCCACCAAAAGAATTGCTGGCATTTTTGTGAAGTGTCCAAGGCAACCTCTGTTCTGTTACAAAAGACATACATCCACAAGTGTGATTAACACCAATGATGAACTATATATTGTCTACTAATTTGAACAAAAGAAGAAAAAGGTGTTGATGATCAAGAATTGCAGGCACAAATCATAATTCCAAGTGCAAAATAAATTCTGACATTAGATCTTACACATTTACTATAATTTAAAGTAAAGTGAAAATAAAACCGAGAGATGTAATACCTACTTTCTGGNTTCTCAGGTCAATTAGCATGCTGCAGAGATACAAACTTCTTATAACTTTAGTCTTTCTACATTGCAATATAAAAGATGTTGCCAATTTCAGTTTTTTTTCTTCTTTTGATCAAACCCCCAAGAGATGCTTAAATATAGCATGTTTTACTATTCTCTTTTCAGTCTTTTCCTACTTTATCAAACCCCAAAAGGCAATTGTGATCACAATACTGATGTTGCTGTGCCACTGAATTGGCATCAAAGCAGGAATTGAGGCCTTTATGTATGCATTTTCCTGCAACTTTCTGAATCGTTGCGCAATCGCAATTTTAAACCATCCATCACTCAAACAGGTAACTTCCAGATTTATCAGATCTGATGCTTGCTTAGCATGCAAGCAAGTACAAGCAAATATTTCCCTGAAATACTATCCAGAATGTTCTACAGTCTAAACTATCCAAGAAAGCATAGAATTTGCAAAGCAAACACAAGGACATGAAATTTTTAATCTCCTGAAAATCAAGAACTACAAAAAACAGCACATAATTAGTTCCATTATATCCCTCTAAGATAAGAGAATTCTAGATCTACAAAGCACAATTTCTGAACTGATACAAACTAAAATTAAATCTTTTTTTTTTTTTTAAGTTTCTCCATTGAAGTGGGTTTCATTTATGATTTAGTCAAATCGGGTAGAAACATATGATTTCAGCCAAAACTGATAAAATGACAAAAACTCAATCTCTTTCTTGTTTTTCTCTGCCACAAAAGAAACAAAGAAAGAATGAAAGAGAAACAGAGAACTCACCCCATACACGCCAGAAATTCACAAAGCCAAGATGGAAGATATCTACAGAGTTGCATTTACAAAATCCAAATGCAGAAACAGAAAGAGAGAGACAGAGAGATCTGTCACCTTAAGATCCTAAAACCCTAATATGGAGAAACAAAATTTAGCACCCTGCATGCAAAAAATTCAACACCGTTTATAAAATAAAATAAAATAAAATAAAAATTCAACAAATAAATGCGAAAATTGTTTCTTTTTTTGGGTAAGAACTTACACTGTTGTTCTTCTTTCCCCAAATTGTTTTATATAAAGGTTTGGCCTTTGGCCTTGTTTTCATTTTTCTCAACAGCCAAAGGATTTTTGATCCTCTTTGGTTAACAGATATTGGATAAGATCAATCAAATTTAGTGCCCCAAGGTTGGAAATTAAAGTTGGATTGAGAACCCCAATAACCTTTTTTCTTCTTTTTTTTTACTTAATTTCTTTTTCTTTTTTGTCTTTTTTTTTTAATTAATTAAATGGATAAACAAAATGAAGCATGTACTGCTTGAATTGAAACTTGAAAATAGTTACTAGTATATTATTTGGAAGGCAGATTACTATTAAAAATTTCATTTTCTGAAAATTTATTTTATTTTTTCTTCTTTTTTCCCCTCAAATATGAAGTTCATTGTCATTTTCATAGAGCATTGCTGGAACAAACTATTAATTAAGATTTAAGACTTATCTTTAGCTGAGTTGGCTGAGAGAACTACTTGATTATGATATATCATCTATTAGTCAAGATAAAAAAAAATAAAAATGAAAAATAAAAAACTCCTTCAAACTTCAAAGTATAGGAGAGTGTATAAATAAATAAATAA
The DNA here is from genome assembly GCF_000816755.2 of Arachis ipaensis. Taxonomy (NCBI): domain Eukaryota; kingdom Viridiplantae; phylum Streptophyta; class Magnoliopsida; order Fabales; family Fabaceae; genus Arachis; species Arachis ipaensis. Next base: position 124,789,991 of record NC_029792.2, on the reverse strand, counting down.
ACAATAAAAAATGTTAACAGTCCAGCAAAATTTTTTGTTTTTAATTAATAATTAATTAATAATATTTAAAATGTTAGTTTTGTTGAATTGCTAACTAAATGAATGGAGCTTATGATTAAAAATAGAGAAAGTATAGGGAGCCAATGACCTAAGCGTACAATGTGTACAATGAAGGTTTGGAAAGTATTAGAGATATTATTATTAGTGTTACATTGTCCTGTCAAGTTACACTTTTAGGATGAGTGGTTTCAGGACATGGTATAAGAATTCCAGATCCAAAAAGTCAAGAGTTCGAACCTTGGTGAACCCAAAATTAGCTTTTTATAACATGAGATGTTTATTAGTTATCCCTGGTATTCGGATGGTTATTCTGCTATAGGTGATGTTCATTTGATTCATTTGATTCATAAACCAAAGATTTAGCCCATTGTACACATTGTACACTTAAGCCATTGGCTCCCTAGCACTACTCTTAAAAATATTGGACAAAAATAATAAATTTTGTTAATTTTTTATTTTTTTTCTGTAAACAATTTATTATGACAGAACTTTTTTATACTTGGAAATTATGGAGTGTAGGAAAGCATTTTAATATGATTTACCACTTAACTTTGACTCTTAATTTTTATTTTAAAATTGTGTTATATTGTTATTCGGAATAGAAATTAACTTCTACCATTTGGTAAAAATATAGTGAGAGATTCTTATATACAAGTTTCAACACAATACATTACAAAGATACAACAATAAATCAAATAATCAATCATCAATCATGTATGTACATAGATACACAAGTAATTAATTGCATTGTTTAACTTTCTAAACATAATCACACCATGATAATAATTAGTTAATTAAAGAAAAATAAGTAATGACACTAGTACTAGTTAGGTGGTGAGAATTGGTGGAAGGTAATCTGATTTGGTACCAAGAATCTTAGCATTGGTATCAGGAAAATGTTCAAACCCTTGAAGTGTTGTTATGGTTCCATTGTTGGATACCTCAATAGGGTACTTCATGAGATGGTGAAAGGGTCTTTTCTCATCAAAATTCTCCTTTGAATATATGTCCCAATTTGTGTCAGCAAGATTGTTCACAAGCTTGATGCATTCCAAACTCTCTGGATTGTCTAACAAGATTCTTTTGTCTTTTGTGTCACCAAGATGTTCATGCCATAATGAAAGCCTGAAACCATAGATTTGACCCTTTGGTTGCTTATTATTTGATGCTAAGTGGTATGGTTGGAATGCACCCATTGCAATTTCACTGTCTCTTGCACCATCCATTGATCTTTGGTTTATGTTTGCTGAACCAATGATTATGTATTCATCATCAACTGCATCATGCAAAAGTTGCAAGAATGAATCCTCATCATTATCACAAAAACAAGGATATAACTATAGGAGAACAGAAACTATTTTTGTACCCTAAATCTTCATACACCATATGGACAATAATTTTATTGTTCTTAGATTTTGATGTGATTTTTACTTCAAAATCTTAATTCTTAGTTTCCATACCTAGATTGTATTTATTTTTTATACACATCTGAATTTTGTGTACTAATACCTCTACTTTTAAAAAATAATATTAAATATTCAAATATTTAATTTCTGGCTATACTCTCACATCGCTTAAGGATAAGATTTTTAGATAATTTATAAGTGCGAAATCTTTTTAACTTTTAAACCTACTCAATTTCAATTCTAATATAGTAGAATATATTCAATTCAATATTGTTAGACTACCTATATACAAACGTTCACGCTCCAATCCATTCAATCTCATTTTTAATACATACGGACACAACTTATTTTTTATTTTTTCTTTCGTTATTTTTGTTAATTTTTTATTATTATATTTTTTGTCTCTATCTTTTATGTCTTGTCTTATCCTGTTCTCAAAAACAAACGCAGTCTAAAGGACAACATGTATTAGTGAATTTAAAAAATAAAAGCAAAGCAAACAACAAAGAGCAAAATCAAATAGGGAGCATTATAAATCAGCAAAAGGCAGAAAAAGTTGGAATAGTAGACACTTGAAAACATGAGGGAAAACAAATAGAAAGAGATTTTTGAATGTGTTACCTATCATCATCTTGGCATGAACATAGATCATGAATCTCCTGGCCTTTTGTGCTCTACTATAATCACTGCCAGGCTCTCTTCCTTCTAATGGCTTCAGCAATATCAGCATACATCATCTCCATTGTCCTCCTCTGCCAATCCAATATTGCTTGAACCGAGCCACTCTCCGGCACTCCTTCCGGCCACATTGGAATCACAACATAGACTGAAAACCTCTCCCCTGCTTCAATCTTGCTAACAATCTTTAGAGAAAGTTCTTTTGGTATAAGATGCAAAGCATTAATATCCTCAACTTTTATGTCAGATGATTTCCAACCATATGAACTCCCTAGAAAGTACTGATTCTCAATGTAGATGAAATTCTTCGCTCGACGAATCGCGTTGATGTATGCATCTTGAATGCTTCTATCAATGATGTTATCTTTTCCACTAACAAGTCCTCTTTCACAAGCTTCCTCTGGATCTTCAGGGAATCCTGAAGCAGCACCACCATCAATAGACCTAAACACTTGAACATTCCAACCCTCTTCATCATTGAACTTCGCCGAGGTTGCTTGAGGCACAAGAAAATCATCTAGCATGCTAGAAGAGAATAGGAGAATCTTCCCAACTTGCTTCTCCCACCTCTGCTGAAAATTGTGCATAACATCCCATGCTACCGGCCCTTCTAGCTTGCAATGAATGTCATGCCACGGCTCTCTCGGACCGCCTTTCTTTATGGAAGCGCCGGGGAAATTCGGCTGATGGAAATCATCATGGTGGACATTGTTCAAAGTGGAAAACAGAGGATGTTCCTGAGTATCATATCTTCCATCACATAGATCAATTCCACCAATGAAACTCACTACACTTCGCTTCTTCGATTCTCCCTCAACTTGGCCATCAAGAATCACACTCTTCTGATGATGAGTGAACATTGTTGAAATCTCAAAACCTTGAACAATGCTTCTTCCATCGTCCGGATTCCTCGGACACAAGATGCAATGAACATCTGTGTCCTTAAAGTACTGTTCTGTTTCTTGATCATGTGTTGCCATCAAACCATCTTTCTTGAAATCCGGAACAGAAGTTCTATCATCCCAAACAAGCATTAGAACCTTGACACCTTCATTTGCTTTCTTTTTAAGAAGCTCACCAAGTTTGATACTTGAATTCCTTTGGTTTTGATCCCTAACCAAACTTATCTCAGTGTAAACAGACCAACCAGTTATGTAAATGAAATGCTTAGCATCAATTATTGCATTGTAGATATCTTTCCAGCATCTTGCAGGCTCATAGAATTTTCTTTCGGATGGCGCCATCGGCCGCGAAAAATTGTCCTGGACATGTGCATCTTGGTAGAGAGTAACTTTGCAGCCAGATTTTTGGTTGAAGAAGGTGTGTGGAACTCCTTGAAACTGTGGACTCTTTAGTCCTTGAGACCAATTTGAATCATTCTTGACATCAAAGTATTGAATTCTAACATGGATTTTAGACCCACCTGCATTTGCATTTGCATTTGTTGAAGGAATGAATTAGTTCATTAATTGTATTAACTACCATTTATGTTACAGAATATATAAGAATGTTCTGTTATAACAAAATAACTTCATTTCAACTATTATATCTCTGCATTTGAATATAATTTACATTAATATATAGTAACAATTCAAAGATGTAGCAAACAGTTTAAAGAGAATAGAAGGAGGGAAGTGCCAAAAGAACCAAACTCAATTCTATAGGATTTCTCGAATCTCTTTGGTTTAAATTCTTCTGCCTCTGTGCCTCATGTCAGAATTAAATATAGTCTTCCAAAATCAATTATTGGAAAAGTAAAAATTTTATGTTTTTTATTACATAAAGACACATTGTAATCACAGATATAATTTAAATTTGATAGTACTAATTAAAAAAGCAAGTCAGGAACAACCTTAATTTTGAACAAATCCTAATGAGTAAACTATAAAAAATGCAGCCGAATAATTTTATTGTTGACAAAAATACACTCGAATTTTATTATCGATAAAAATGTCCTCAAAAAATTAAAAAACGCAAGAAAAATACCCAAAAAAAGTAAGTGACAAACAACTTTTGTATTTGATAAACCGTTTATGTATTAGATCCAAAATTTTATAGAAATATTTAGATAACTATTTAAAAAATACACACAAAAAATCGGATGAAAATTTAATCTTTATAATTTTTTTTTATTTTTTAAAAGTATTATTAGTTGTTGACAAAAAACCACAAAAAATATATACTTAGCGAAAATTAACCAAATTTTAAAAATAAAAATATCTCATTTTTTAATCTACTTGCAAAAAACATCAAAATTCAATTTTTAAAGCATTTTTTGAGAATACATATTTAACACATTTTTGTCGTGTTTTAAAATTTTCTGAGAGCATTTTTGTCGATAACAAAATTCAAGTGCATTTTTATTGGTTTACCCAAAACCTAAACAGAATTCAATTTTTAAAAAACCAAGAACAAATTAAATCAAAGACTAAGTGATGTATAACCTTGTATAGAATGATGTTGTTCATCAAGTATTTCAGCCCAAGTATCAACAATGTTGCCATTAATGAGTTGTTCAACTGGGACATAAGCTCTTCCAATTAGGGTTGCCCCAATAGGGTTATCTTGTTTGACAGTGAATATAATGTGTGAGATCAAGTGTGCACAATATATGTGAAACTTCTCATTCCAATGTGGATTTGTTGGTTGATCATCTATCATTCTTGTTCTCCCAACCCTTGCCTTATCTAAATCAACTGTTGCATATAGACCCAATGGAAGAACCTGCATGATAATATATTCACATGTTGAGAACAATAACTTTTGAAGGTGAATTCTAATGCACATGAATGAAGAAAATGAACTGTGTTGCTTGGAAAATAAAAATAAAAGTGGATTCACAAACATATTTATTATGTGTATAAATATGAGCTAGAAGACTTATTATGTTTATGGTTTGTCTAGTATTTTAAACATATAAATTAATTTTTTTATAACACTGTTATTACTGAAGGTTTATACTGTCACTATTATAATTATTTTAATATTACCAACGGTTCACGCCGTCATCGATTTATGCAGACATTTTTACCAACAATTACCGACGCCTTCATTAATCACCATCGGTAAGGTCGTTGGTAAAATTAAATTTTCTTGTAGTGAACATTTTATATGTCGTGTTAACACTCATTTTGTCATCGTTAGATTTTTGGTAAATTCAATTCTAACATCCAAATTCTCATTTTTCACCTTTAAATTAGGTGGAATGTCAATAAATACTCATTTTCAAATATATAAATCATACAAATGAAAATGAAATATCAAATATCTTGAAAGAAAAGAGATATACAAGTGAATAATGTTAAGATACCTCTGGTTGACAATGGCAGAGAAAAATGTTCCTGAGTTGGGTAAGACATTTCTTCCCCAGGTTTGCACTTATGCCCTTGGTTCCAAAATTTTTAGAAGCATGAATAAACAGAAACAGAACAATAAGAAGAATTCAGAAATGTTAATTACTTTCTATAGAATGGAAATTAAATCTTGTGTCTAGTGGTAATTAATTATTATATTTTGAAAAGCATTGTAATAATTATCATAGAAGCATGCTCCTTTACAAGAAAAACTTATGATTCCTAAACAGCCTAATTGAAACAAATATGAAAAAATAAGTCAAATTTTTTATATATGTAACACTACTAAAGATCACACGTATATATAAAAAATTAGTCACTAAATCAATCATCTGTGTATAATATACGTTGAAATACAAAATATACATTAAAAGTATTTGAAACAACACATAAATTTATACATAATACACAAATACATTCTAAAGAGTTCACTGTTTATCAATTTAAATATCCAAAGAAAAGAAAAAAAAAATCTCTAGTTAGAATGATTTAAGATTAGAAGTAAAAGAAAGAAAAAAGGAAACAAATTGAGTCACCTTAGGATTTTGCAGCTTGTCAATCTCATATATACTCACATCTAGCTTCCCATGCAGCAAATGCACCATGTTTTTTTTACCACGCTTTTGCTGTTTAAAAAAAAATGAGGAATATGAATAAAAAGATTCAAAGATATATTGAGTTTTCTCAGCATAATACTATGAAATAACTGGAATCAATTAATGACATGTGATAATAATTTGACAACAATAACAACTAGTCCTGCATTATTCTTCATTTTGGTAAAGTTGGCTGCACATGCCAGTAGATGTCCAATTTCATTTTTCAGATTATAAGTATAATTTAATTTAATTAGTTTTGAGGTTACATTTTGTGATTTAATTTTTTAGTTCCTCACTACAATCTTGAAAAGTAATTAAATTAAATCATAGCATATAATTCTGACACTAAATTGAACATTTTAAAGGGTAAAAAATAATAATAATCCATGCTTATAGTCTAAAATAGATAAAGTAAAACTTTACTAAATAATAATTAACAAATATTCCTATGAATTTTTCTACTAGGTAAGAGTTGGCTATATGAATAAGATAGTAAAAACTTTTAGAAAACAAAAATTTTTATCCAAAAATTGTCAAAACTTATTATTTTCGACTTTATTTAATGCATTTTATAATAAAAAAATATTAAATAAGATAAATTTAAACTATTTATTGAACTCTTTTTTTTTTGTCTTTCTAATATTATCGAAAGAATTTCGCTAGAGAGTCAATGGAGTATTTGTACAATGTGTAAAATGGGCTATTTATTTGGCCCAATATGAGTTAAAAAATGAATATCCAGGATAAAATACTACTAATTTCTCAAACACAATACATACTCATACTATTCAGAATAACCATCCGAATACCAGGGATAATAAACATCTGATATCCTACTGAATTGAACATTCCTACACTCTTATTGTACACATTATACATATACTCCATACTTCCTCCTATCGAAAAGATAATTAATTAGAATCAATGATGGGGTGGTGATAATAAAAAAGGAAAATTTTTGTGCTGAGAGTACTTACAGAATGAAGATAAGGCTAATGTTGGGGAAATGTTGATGAAGCTACATGGTTTAATTTAGATAGGTACATTTATATTTATATGTATAGAGGAAGAATCAGATACACGTTTTGTCTTAATTCACAAGTAAGAGATATATGGATGTGTATATGGAAAACTCAAGTTGTTGAATAAATTCTCCCCTTAGATTTCAAGAAAGGTGTATTCTATTACAAGGGAGATGCCTAAGTTTCTATAGAATCTTCTATCACTTTAATTTTGAGGAAGTCCACAATGTTATGAAGATTTTTGTTGTAACTTTGAAGTAGAACTTTGGTAAAGGATATGCCTACTTGGAAAAGAGAAATCTTTGCATTATTTTTTCATTTAATTTATCCACACTTTGTTTCCTATATACCATTTATCCCCCAAACTTTTAAAATGTTTATACCTGGGAGGTATACCGAGGTAGGTAGGGTAAGAGAATAAAAGTCGAAAGCAATAATACTTTATACAATCCTGTTACGTTATCAACAACATTTCTGCCAACTCTTATTTATAATTATGTTTAATAAAAGTGTCTTTGTGGATGTATGTAATAAAAATATATTTTTTATGACTGTATTTAATAGAAGTATCTTTTTAGATATATTTTCTGGATGTGTCTCTTTATATATGTGTTTAAAATATAATAATTAATTCTTATTGACAATAAATTGACAAATAATATATTGGTACCCTATACTTTTCCTACTTTATATTCAACTTAAATAAAACATATAGAAAACTAACTATACTAATTAAACTATGGCGGGCTTAATTAGTAGTCATATAAAAATTTTTGAGTAAATATTCAAATTGGTTAT
>NC_029792.2:124779160-124781475 GCF_000816755.2 Arachis ipaensis | reverse complement strand
TATTTCCATTAGACAAATTGATATTTTTATCCTTTTTAATCTAATTTTATTATAAAATAATTAAGTCTTCAAAAAATATACTCTAAAATAAATTAGTCCCTTCTTAAAATATAAAACACAGTTTCAAATTAATACCTATCCAGTCACAAAAAAAAATATTAATATCTATCTACCTTGTTGAAACATAGAAATATATCTTGTATAATTTTATTTTTGGCTATCGATTTTTCACACATTTTATTTATCATTGGAGGTTAATGTAAAATTCTCCTATAATAAAAAAGCCAACATTTTAATCAAAATCTAACTAGCATTTAACCAATAAAAAAAAAGTATATAATCATACACTACTAATTGTATTGGACTTTCTTTAGATTGATGTATAAAAATATAAATAATGACTAATTAAATGACTAAAAATCATAAAATATACGGAGTCTCTAACACTACTCATAATTAAATCTATTATAATAAAATAATTAAGCTTATAATAGACTAATAATAAAACTTATTTACAGTAGATACATAATAAAATTTTATAAAATATTAAATATATATTTTTATACACAATAATTAATTAATCAATCTCGTTACGTTACCAATATTTTTGTCAACTTCTACCAACTCTTATTTATAACTGTATTTAATGGAAATGTCTTTGTAGAAGTGTCTAATAAAAATATCTTTTTTATAGTTGTGTTTAATAGAAGTGTCTTTATAGATATATTTTTTGAATGTGTCTCTTTATATATGTGTTTAAAATATAATAATTAATTATTATTGGTAATAAGTTGACAAACAATATATTGGTACCTTATACTTTTTCTTAGTTAATAGATATTTTTTTATCAATAATGCTAGGGAACCAAGAGGGTACCAGCAAAAAACCAGCCAAATGTTTCTAGGTGAATCCAAAACCTCTATGTGAATGATGCTTATGTTAGGCATTAGGATGTTTCTTTTACTAGGTATCAAAATGTTTCTTTTTCATACTAAATGGATGTTCTTTTATATATTTTATAAATTTTTTTATATACTAAGAATCGGGATTGTTAGAAGTTCCGTGATCCCCGCCCCTATTTCTCCAACGTATCGTTCAAAATTTTAATTTGGAGTGAGAAGCAATTAATATCAAATATTATAAATTAAAAATAAATAAAATTAATTAAATATAATTATAAATTAATTAAGTTGTTTACTTTTTAGCTGATATATTGGTTCCATATACTTTTCCTTCTTTTTATATATGCTTAACATAATTGAAAACACATATATAACAGGCTAACTCAATACTGAAATAAGAATGAATATAAATAATTAACACATTGCCAAATTATATATACACATAAAATGTGACACATTATAATGTCCCCAGCAAGCAATGTTGCTAGCTCCTAGGTGGTGAGTATTGGAGGAAGGTACTCAGATTTTGATCCAAGAACATGGGCCTTAGTATCCGGAAAACATTCAAAGCCAGGCAACGTTGTTATGGTACCATCACTTGCCACGTGTACAGGGTACTGCAACAAGTGATGAAGTGGTGTGTTAACATCAAACTCATCTTGAGTGTACAAATCCCAATTCTTCTTAGCAAGATGGTTCACAAGCTTCACACACTCCTCACTCTCTGGTCGGTTGAAAACCTCGTCCAGTGCAAGTGGGTCCCCTAGGTGTTCGTACCATAGGGCTCTTCTGAATGCATGCACGTGGCCCTCTGGTTTGGTGCCACGTGGCACTCTTTGGTGTGGTTGGAATGCTCCCATTGCTATCTCTGTGTCTCTTCCCCCATCCATTGATCTTTGGTTTATGTTGGCTGAACCAATTATTATGTATTCATCATCCACTTTGAGGAATCACAAAGAAAACACATCATCAATGTTCGTTGCTTTCAAATTGGACATTTAGTGTTACAATAAGTGAGAATGAGTATGTATAATTCTTACCTATCATCATCTTGGAATGAACATAGATCATGAACCTCCTAGCATTCTGCGCTCTTATATAGTCACTATCAGGTTCAGGTTGTTGTGTAGGAACATATTCACCTTCCATCTTAGGCTCCCTCTTCCCAAGGCAAAAAAATGTCAAATAATCCCTAGGATGTGCTTCAATCCCCTTCTTCTCTATGGACTCAGCAATGTCACTATACATCATCTCCATAGTCCTTCTCTGCCAGTCCAAAATTGCCTGAACTGAAGCACTTTCAGGCACACCTTCCGGCCACATCGGAATCACAACATACACAACAAACCTATGTCCATCATTACACAAATTATCAATACTATAATATGATACCAATATGCAAATACATTTGT
>NC_029792.2:124776066-124779083 GCF_000816755.2 Arachis ipaensis | reverse complement strand
TAAGTACTATAACACACACTTATATGTAATATGAAATTTTAAGTTAAACTCCAAAGTGATCTCTAAAATTGACCATTTGTACAAAAAAAATTTTTAAAATTCCAATTGTACAATAAAAGTTTTTGATATTGAAAAAATTGCATCATGTTGAGCTCCTCTCCGTTTCCATCAAGTTACTATAAATGACCTGACCTATATCCTTTTTATATTAGACTAAATAAAATAACATTACTTTAGTTTTGACGCTAAATGTTTGATAAATTATTAATGATTCACAAAACGTCTTATACTCCCCAAAAAATGTATGATCATTAAGATTAAACAAAATCGTTTCTCAAACATTTAACGTTAAAACTAAAGCGATATTATTTCGTTTAGTCCAGCACGAAAAAAATGTGCCAGATTACTCATGACGTGAGAAATAACTCAACGAAAAAAGAATGAAGGATTATCTTGGTGCAATTAAAATCAGGTTGACCTTTTTAATACAACCTATTATTCTCAAAAACCAGAGTCTGAACTCATGAAATTTCTTAGAAACCAATAATGTAAATGTTTACTCATATTTTATAACTATAAAAAAAAAGGAAAAGAAATTAAAGTCATCAAAATTTAAGAAGGTAATATTTGATACATACCTTTGTCCTGCTTCAATGCTGTTACAAATCTTGAGTGAAAGCTCCTTTGGTATAAGATGCAAGGCATTAATATCCTCAACTCGTATATCAGATGATTTCCAACCATATGAACTCCCTAGGAAGTACTGATTCTCAATGTAGATGAAATCCTTGGCACGCCGAATCGCATGAATGTATGCATCTTGAATGCTTCTATCTATCACATTGTCTTTCCCACTAACAAGGCCTAATTCAGCAACTTCTTCAGGGTTTTGTGGGAATCCATAAACTGCGCCGCCATCGATCGACCTAAACAACTGAACATTCCAACAATCCCTGTCTTCTTCCAATGTAGCAGCAGCCTCACTTGGATGCACAACAATTTGATCAAGCTCATCAAGTGTGAATAACAGGTTTTGATTCTTCCCAACTTGCTTCTCCCACCTCTGTTCAAAATTGTACAACACATCCCAAGCAACCGGTCCTTCTAACTTGCAATGCACGTCATGCCACGGCTCCCTCGGGCCGCCTTTCTTGATCGAAGCGCCGGGGAAATTCGGTTGATGGAAGTCATCACGGTGGACAGTATTTAGACTCGAAAACAAAGGGTGATCTTGAGTATCATATCTTCCATCACAAAGATCAATCCCGCCAATAAAACTTACGATCCCTCTTTTAGTATTCCCTTCGACATTGCCATCAACAACCACGCTTTTCTGATGATGGGTGAACATTGCTGAGGTCTGAATCCCCTGAACAATGGTTCTTCCATCATCAGGATTTCGCGGACAAAGAAAACATTTCACCTTAGTATTCCTAAAATACTGTTCTGTTTCTTGATCATGGGTTCCCATTAACCCATCTTTCTTAAACTGCGGCACGGAAGATCTATCGTCCCAAACAAGCATAAGAACTCGAACACCCTCATCCGCTTTGTCCTTAAGAAGCTCCCCAAGCGTAACGACACTAGGTCCTGTCGTTTTGTCCCTAACCAACGTTATCTCGGTATAAACCGACCAACCGGTTATGTAAATCAAATGATTCGCATTCCTGATAGCATTGTAAATATCTTCCCAACACCGTGGAGGCTCATCATAGTATCTCCCTACGGTTAACGGAATCCAAGGTAGTGCGCCACGAAGAACGTGAGCGTCTTGGTATAGTGTAACCTTACAACCTTTTCTCATGTTGAAGAATGTTCTAGGAACGCCGTTAAACGACGGCGTTATCCCGGTGGAGTAGTCAGTTACAGGGAAGAATTGAACGCTTACATGAATTCGAGCGCCGTGAACTGGGAGACGGTCTTGGTCGTCGAGAATCTCGAGCCATCGGCTAACAATGTGGCCTTGAAGGAGTTCTTTGGAGTGAATGAAGAGCGCAGTAAATTTGAAATGTTTCATTCCATTTAGGGTGTGAAGGTTGGTTTCCTATCATTCTTGTTCTTCCAACTCTTGCTTTGTCTAGATCAACTGTTGCGTATAGTCTCCTTCCAACAATCTTTTTCATCATCATTTCACGTGCATGTTCAAGACAGTGAATTATCACAAAAATATAAAAAATTAAGATACAAAAATATTATTAGTATACTAAAATCAGTTACTAAAATTAGCCACACATGTATTTATACATGTGTAATTTAATTTATTTTCATCGTATATTTATATTCTGGTATATATTTTAGACTAGTGACTAACTTTGGTGACTGATTTGAGGTACATGTAACATAATCCATTAAAATAATATGCCACCCACTAAATTAGCTAATATGTATAAAGAATTAAATATATGTATTATTTTATAAAATAATATTACATTACCAACAAATATTATTATTTTTTGTTAATATTTATTCAATAATAATTTGCACCCATATTTATAAATATTTTGTATATAAAAAATATATAATTTTTCCATATATTTACTAGAATTTAACATATATAAATCAATAGCGTTTACATTCATGTTTTTTAGAGTTTGCACATATAAATTAATAAAATTTATTTATTAAAGATAATTTAATGTTTGTGCTAGCTAAATAATAATAAAAAGTACTAAAAAGTATTGGCCCAAAATTTTTTCTATTTTGTATTCTTTTTAATTTATATTTTTTATTTTGACATATATTCAACATATAGCTAATTTAGTGAATAATTATTTTTAACATATAACATAGTTAAAAAAAAAACAAAAATTCATTTCAACATGAATGTAAGTTAAAGATATAGTATACTTTCCTAAATTTTTATAGGTACAAATTTTCTATTAAATTATATCTCAAATAGCATAGTCTCTCCATATTCAATTAAGAGATTACGGGTTCGAGTCTCCCATCCCATCTTTTCTACAGACTTCATTATATGTCTTATTTTTCCTTTTTATTTTTAATTTTAAACTTTATTA
>NC_029792.2:124775234-124776021 GCF_000816755.2 Arachis ipaensis | reverse complement strand
TTAATCGTGTTTCTCCTTCTATCACTCCCGTCACAACTTTTATACAGGTAATTATTGATGGAATGACGCAATCGATTATTATTGTATGTTGTCATTGGTGTGTGTGTAGAGTACAAAAATAAATATAATATAGTAAAATTGATGCATGTAATGTATATATAAACATTTTTTTTTCTTTGGTCTTGTATATAAACATTAAACAAAGGTAAAAAGATGAGTAAGATAGATGTATATACCTCAGGCCTGCACAGCAGACATCCTTTGACTTGGGCTAGGAATCTCTTCCCCTTGTGTGTTGTGCCCTTTTTGTTACCAAGAAATTCGAACAGAATCACAGGAGTTATGATATTGGATCAAGATTAAATTTCATTGTGGGTTACGATTTAAATAGGTTTATAAGTGAATAATAAAATGTAATAATACGTTATGAAATGAGAAATATTATATATGAACTATATGCAATTGTTCCATCATAATTATGTTACATCACCTATTCACCTTGATTAATAACCTTCTTGAAATTACATAAATTTTTGCGAACAAAACTACATAGATTTTTGCAAGATCAAGTTAATGCCTTTTTTTTATTAGCAAGATGAATTTAGATTTTCTAAAGTGAATAAATTGATAAAGTGATAAAACAAAGAATTAATCACTATTAATTTTATAATTTTTATAAAATATGTGTCTTATTATCTTAATTTAAAAATAAATAACTCCTTAGTTTATTATTTTACCAACTTTTTATTTTAAAAAACTTTATTCTTAGAAGGGTCTAATCAATAAC
>NC_029792.2:124764232-124767424 GCF_000816755.2 Arachis ipaensis | reverse complement strand
TTAATAAACAAAACTTTTATTTAAATATATTGGAGAGTTTAATTGAAGATACCTTGGCACAGAAATCCAAATTACATCCCGTTTGCAACTTATCAGCTTCATATATTGTTACCCTAAGCGTCCCATGTAGCAGATGCTGCTGCATTTTCATTTTTACACTATGCTTTTCCCCCTTCTATTTTATCTATAATATCATCTATATCATAATCATAGAGGGCAATTAAAGTGAAGAAAAGAAGGGGAAAAAAATATTTGAAACAAGTGTGTAATGAGACTATTGGAAATAGGTGGAAAAAGTGGGGAAATGTTTGTTGAGTAAAATTAAAGGCATGGAAATAAAAGGTGAAATAAGTTGAATATGATGCATATATATAGGGGAACATATACATAATAATAAAGGAGAGAATCAAAAGACTGTTTTGTTTTCAAGAAAGAGAAATGTGTTTGGGAGACCAAAAAATCAGAATTGATTCCCTTCTTGGCTTATACGAACCATTATTTGCTTACTTCAAATATGGACTATGAGCCCATTTTGTTAAGGTATGTATGTGGGTTATCCCTTATCCAAGTTTATTTTTTTTTTATAATTGTATCACAAATTTCCGCTCATTATTTTTTCTATGCTTCAAGAGTGTATGTATCACAAAAAAATGAGAGAGAAGATGTGATTTATACTGCCGTGGATTAAAAAAAAATCGTTGCCTCCGATTTTTTTACATTTTTTAATTATTTTTTATAAAAGATTACAAATCGGACTGTCTAATCTGTATTTTTAAAAAAGAAAAGTATATTAAACTAATTTCAAATCAGCCAAAAATAAAACAACTTAATTAATTATAAATATTATAATTAGTTTTATTTATTTATGATTTAAAATATTGGTTATTAAATATTTTACCACATTTAAATTAGGAGAAGATATATTCAGTATCATTGCAACGTAAATCACGAAAACTGATTCAATTAACTTCTATCTCTTCATCCTCCTTTCCTCTCCAAATGCCTAAAACATGATAAATTAGAAAATAAATTCAGAACCATCCAATTTACAAAAAAAAGAAACATCCTAATGTCTAGTATAAGCACTACCCACATAGAGGTGCTGATTTTTTGCTAGTACCCTCTTGATTCCCTAACATTGTTGTTTTAAAAATTAAAAAAATTTTAACATTGAAATCGGGCACTCCAACTTCTGTTTTTAAAAATAAAATTAAAAAATTAAAATTAGATCCTCCTTTATAATTTATTCTTCCTCCTCAAACAAATTAAACAGTCAAATTTGATTAATATCAATTTAAAAAAATAACTCTATATAAAAAGAACACCCAAAATTTTTAATAATATACCGTAGAATTTGATTATGTTAATCACTTTGACACTTTTTGCAAAAACGTTTTTATTTCTAAAACTAAAATTTAAGTTTACTAAAATCCAACAAACTTATCTAACACTCGACTAATTTAATGCGGTTAATAAATGATCATTATTTCAATTAACGAAATTGCACTCTGTTAATTTATGATTTATTTTAAAACAACAACATGATCATCATCATCATTATATACTATTGTTGTCAATTGTTCCATTCATGTGCTTACACTCAATCACTCAAATTTTGCTAAGTGTTCTCTTGTTAAGAATATAAAATAGAAAATATTATAGAAAAGATAAAAATGTTTTTTATATTTTATATTTTTGTATTCTTGACAAATGTCATTAGCCACACCAATATAATATCATATCTCTTAGAAATTTAGACGATTTATTTTTTTTATTACATAGATTATTTAGTATAATTGCCTATACGCAATTTTTTTAGGTAGCGTTTGGTGGAGAGACAGAGATGGAAAGACTGAAACTGAGAGATAGAGACTGAAAGACAGAGATTGAAATAAATCTCAGTATTCTGTTTGGTGCAAAATAGGAGACAGAAATTAAAACAAGAATGAAACTCTAATTTAATTTGTACAAAGAATAAAATTCAAATTAATTAATTGAAATGAGAGTATTTTAGGTATAAAATGTTATTAAAGTTTCAGTCTCTATCTCTAAAAATTTTAGTCATCTGTGTCCCTATTTTTTGGAAGTACTGAAATACTGAAATTTTAAAAACAGAGACAGAAATTTTAGTACCAATCTCTGAACCAACAATTATAATACTGAATTTCAGCCTCTCAATTTCTGTCTCAGTACCTCAAAACAAACGCTACCTTACGTCTCATGCGTCTTTATCAAATTTATTTCAATTTTCAACAACAGTAAAGAATGAATTCATATTATTAGGGTCTTTGTCTCCCAAAATAAATTCTTCTAGGCTAAAAAATTTATGAACATTAAATCAAAGTCTATAATTTAGACACCAAAAAAAAAAGTCTATAATTTTGCCCCACCAATCAATTTGAGAGAGCAAAACCTTGAATAAATAAGAGACATGTGGTTGTCATTAGTGTAAATAAAATAGTCAACAAAACTCAACTACCATGAATTTTTAGCTTGACTTGTTCCATGCATTGCTCACACTCTCACTCTCTTTGTTGTTTTCATTTGCATTTTAAGTTATTATTATCATAGTCACACACAGATAATTAAAGAAGATTATGTTAAACAAATTAAAGGCTGTTTTAAGTACCACCAAACATCATTATTTTTTCTTTTTGGAGGAGGAAAAAAATTAAAAAGTGACCATGTTAACTAATGATGTTGGACATAATATAATTAATTAAGTGAAAGTGATACACAACCTCATTTATTTTTAATATTTCACTTTTTCTATAATTTTCCTTATGTGCTTATTAGCTTGTTTAATAATTAAAAACTAAAAAAAGAAAAAAAAATCCATTGCCCACCTTGTAATTAAAAGTGGCCAGAGCAATTAGGTAGATATAGAAAGCAAAAAAGAGAGATTTTTATTTGTTAGACAACTTTTACTACCTGATTTACTTTAAAAAATTAGTAATTAAGTTAAATAATGACACTTATAAAAGATTGATTGACATTATTCATTTATTGTTAATTTGACATATTCAACCGTCTATGTCAAAATATAACTTTATTTCAATTTCTTGTTAATCACATGAAATTTATAGATAGTTATTTATGTAATGGAAGGGAACTAATTTCTTCGATCAATATTAGTAACTTTTTAAATTATTTATTTATCTTAAATTTTAAATTTTAAAGTATAAACTTTAA
>NC_029792.2:124761785-124764145 GCF_000816755.2 Arachis ipaensis | reverse complement strand
AAAGCATGCAACTAACAATATAAATTAAAAGGATAAAATGCTTTAATTTATATATTATATTGAGAGAGACAGAGAGAGGGAGAGAGATATGGTAAAATCATAAATACAACTTTTATTAACAAGATAAGAAAGTGCAAATATTCTCACTTCTAATTAGAATTCTCACATGATAGGAAGGGACTTCTATCATTTTCATATGGCTCCATCTTTGGTCTAAATTTATTATGGAAGCAAAAAGCAGCCAGTAAGATTGTAGATTCTCCAAGTTATTGATCTCAAAATAAACTCTTTTTCACTTTCCGTATTTTCAAACAACATACTTTAATTTCTAGCTTCTACATATATACATACATGTGGTTGCAAATTTAAGGGAGAAATTCATACAATATACTTTCTTTTTTTTTTAATCTTGGGGCACAGTTGTTGTGTTATTTGTGGGCAGCATTATTGGTCCTACTCATCAACACATGATAAGTTTGAGCCAAAGTTTCTAACAAAGAGTAATGGTGTTACGAACTTATTATTTAATTACTTTCCAGAATCTTAAATATTGGATAAAATAGATTTGCAATAAAAATGTATGAAGTTTAATTATATCTCGGTGTTTGTCATTTCTCATTAATTAATTTGATTGTATTATTGGATTAATTAGACTAGTTTCATTCTTTCTATTTTTATTTATGAAAGTTCTCAAGTAAATTGAGGAGAGGAGATTATTGAATTAAAAATTCGCTTTTAAATTCGAATAAATAAATTATACAAAAATTTGGTTTAGAAGATAATTTCTAGTTTTATCTCATAAATACAAAATAGAATTGAATGAAACAGGAAAAAAAAGAGAGTAAAAAAATAGTGACGTCTCGATATATCTTGGTTTAATTATAATGATTTATTTTCAATCTCTACCACAATAATGTAGTAGAATTTTTATTATAATCAAATTGAATTATAAAAATCACTAGTGTCAAGAGACTCACACTCTTATAAACCACTTAAACTATTTTAAATTTAGTAAATCATCTAGGTATTAACCTAACTTAGTTAACGCAACCAAGTGTCCTCTAACCAACACATTTTTGAACACAAACACTTATTAAATTTTGGTTTTTGTATGAACTCTTCTCTTTGCTCTTTTTTTTATCTTTTAAATTGATCTTAATTCTAGACACAAGAGAATAAGAACACACTCAATATGATAAAAGAATAGACTTGTATGTCAAATGAGATTTTACTTCAATGGTTGCCTTCTTTTTTATCTTTGTCTTTGTTCTTCTTATATAGATATTGATATACTCTTCTTCGAGGTTGATATAATTTTCTTTTTTACAAAATTAGTTATTGCACCAATTATGCTTATGGTTGTTGGCATTAAGGAGAAGATCTTTTCTTCTTTGTTCCTCTAGTTTGAATGCAGTAGCTCCTTATGAATATGATCTGATTTTAGAGTGCATTATTTGTTGTCTTGATTGTGAATAGTTTTTCCTAACTTGACTTGATATCATTTTTTATTAATTCCTATAATGCTCATCGTAATGATTAGTTAAAATAGAAAATAGTTAATTATGTTTGTTATCATAAAGTACAAAATCAATTATTGACTCAACAATTTAAAAAAATTAAAATTTAGATAATTTCAAAGCTATCATCCTAGTTGAATTAAATCGTATTTTTAAATTCTTTGAACGTTTATATAAAAAATACTTAAATATCTTCCACCAAAATTATTTATATAGACAATTAATCTAGAATTAACTGTGTCAATCATTTAAAATGAGTAGTGTTTATTATTGAAAAGATTGTAAAATTTTATCTTAGTTAATTTTGATATGTATGAGGTGAAAATCAGTAAAACATTTGTATAAAAAAAATTGAAATAGTGATTTAGTGAAGTTATTAAGAAGCTAATACGTATGAGTGAAGGAGTAGGGAGGCAGGTGAAACCTTAATTGCATGTGAGACTGTTTCAAAAGCAAGTGTTGTTTCCGACCAATCCACCGACAAGCCCATATAAACAATTTCGATCATCACTTTGCATTGCATTTAATTCCCCCTCTCTCTTCAATCCCTTCCTTCCCTCCCTCCCTTCATCTCCCACTCTTTTCAATTCGTACTTACTTTCTTTCTTTATAGTTTTAGCTACCACCACTACCTTCTGCAACCACCATTCCTCTCTTCTTTCTTCCTTTCTTTCTTTCTTTTTAATACTCAATAAATTTATTTCGATCTTTCTAGCTCACTCTCATTTATTTTTCCACCAAAATCAAGGGAATTGAAACATGGTACAGGCAAAGAAGTTCAGAGGTGTGAGGCAGCGCCAGTGGGGCTCCTGGGTGTCAGAGATTCGCCACCCTCTCCTGTAA
>NC_029792.2:124749739-124761776 GCF_000816755.2 Arachis ipaensis | reverse complement strand
ATATATATATATATATATCTCTACAAAACATTTCATTCATTCTCACTCACTCTCTCTTCCTTCTCTAAACAAAATATTATCGTACTGAACACCCCTTTTGTCTTGTCTCGACAATGAAAAATTATTTAAAATGATGATATAATTGTGTGAGTTTTATTTTGTTTAGGAAGAGAAGGGTGTGGCTGGGAACATTTGAGACAGCAGAAGCAGCAGCAAGGGCTTATGATCAAGCTGCGATTTTGATGAATGGCCAAAATGCCAAGACCAATTTCCCTTCAACAAAGAACAACCAACAATCTCATCATCATAATAACAATGCAACAACAACAACTTCTTCTTCTTCTTGCAATGATGATTCTTCTTTCTTGTCTCCCAAGGCACTCTCAGAGCTTCTCAGTGCAAAGCTCAAGAAGTGCTGTGGCAAGGATCCTTCTTCTCCTTCCCTCACTTGTCTCCGCCTCGACGCCGACAACTCCCACATCGGCGTCTGGCAAAAGGGCCCCGGAAGACACTCCGATTCCAGTTGGGTCATGAGGGTTGAGCTTGGCAGCAAGAACCAACAAAAACAACACGAGGGTAATAAGGTCATTTTCCCATCTTCACCAAGTAATAACAACATCAATAGCAGCAGCAACAACAACAACAATAATAATAATGTTGTTGTTATTGGAGAGAATGATGATGAAAATAGAATTGAAGAAGAGAACAGGGTTGCCATGCAGATGATTGAAGAGCTTCTGAATTGGAACAACTATCCATTTGGTAGTTCTTCAAGTAACAATAATAATAATTCTCAGCAGCAACAACAAGAAGATCAGAAAAGGAACCTTCCATGTCACAGTTCTTGAAATTAATTTATTTGTGTTGGAAACCATGATGATAACATTTGGATCAAATTCGTAGAACTATTTATTTAGTAACCTGTCAATTTTAATTTATTGTTTTGATGAAATCTTGGGAAACGGTGAGACCTGCTTCACCAGGTACCATGTTATATATATATATGGTTCAATAATATTGTTAATGAAACATTAATTAGGGGTTAAATTTTTTTCAATTGGTGGTCCTCTATCAAATCCATGTAATTGACTCAAATAATAATTCGCAAAGTAAGCTTCCAACTTTACATCGCTTAACTTTTTCTTGTACCTTCATGCTTCTAAATTCTAATTTCTTTAATTTGTTGGACGAAACATTATTACCGAACTAGAGAATAATTCAAAATTACTTTATTTAACTTAATATTTATAATTAGTCTCTAAAAAAAATATTAATTTGATTTTTTATGATAATAAATGATAAATAAATTTGTAATAAATAGAGAGCAATTAATAAATATTATATGGAAACTCAAAAAATAATAAATATTTCGTTATTCAAAACTATATCGTTTTTATGCTCATGTGGCAACAACGGAACATGTATTACTGTAGATAACGAAATATATTGACAACTCTGTTTCGTTTCGCATTATTCATTGATGGAAGAACATATATGTCCACCATTTATAATGGAGAATCTAATTTATACTTTTTTTTAGGTCTAATTAGTCCAAAATCAAAATTTTTGAAAATCTACTATTATTTTACTCTTTTATATATGTAATATTTATAATTATACATTTATTATCTTAAATGTTACTCAATAAATAAATGAATAAAAAATAAGATAAGTGTAGTAATTAAAAAATAAAAAGTAATAAGTTTGGATTGTTTAATTTTAAACTGATGATTTTCTATTGTTTTCAAACATCATTGCTAAAAGTTATAGCAATAATTAATAAGGATGTAACTTTTCCTTTTTTAGTTTGCTTTTATTAGGTTAGACTTAATAGTTCCACATATATAGATAAAAAAAAACCAAGTTGGGTTGGTCGAGTGGTCAGCTCACTCGTCCGCTTAAGTAAGTGTTGGGGTTTCGAATCTCGCCTTGTGCATGCAGCAATCCATTGGCCAGCCGGCAGACCCTTAAATGGAGCTCCAATCCACAACGGATTAATCCTTGTCCTGTCGGACTGGAGGATACCGTGGTCAACCAAAAAAAATATAGATAAAAAGACACAAAATGTATTTAAAGTAAAAAAACATACAAGAAAATATATCTTTTACGTTACAAGAAAAATAAAAATGACACATTTTTTTATTTCTATATTTATGTTCTATCCCATTTATCAAATATAGTCTTTAAATACCACAAATCGAAATATCTAGCTAGCCCCTCAAATATTAAGTGGAATTTATATACTTGTCAAATAATATCTAGCCCATCAAATTCTAAATAAAGTTTTCTGAATTTAGAGTTTTCTTCTTTGGCATTCCTAAATTTGAGATACTTTTTAAGAGACTTCCCTACCCAACTTCCAAATTCATGTATACGATACTAATTAACTCCTAGTTATAATCTTATGAGTACATAGTTGTTAATATGTGGGGCTAAAAAATTTGCCTCTTTGGTAAGGGCATTTATAACACTTTACCAAAATATTAAGTAGAAGTGGACCATATCCGCTTTAATAATCTGCTATGGGAATGGGAATAACATTCAAGATTCATTTCCTATAGTATTATTTTGCAATAAACTTTTCTTCATCAATATATGTATAATATGGAAGTGATGGTGTGACACATAACTTGTCGTATATATATAAGCTAATGAACACTTTCTGACAAGTAGAATTCAATACTACTCTTCATTGAGTGATAACACACATATTTCATATACACACCCTTTCCATAAAACAAACAATTGAAAGGGAAATTTAATTTTGGGTTTCTTTTTTTTTTTTTTCTCTTATCCTTATTCATTTATATCTTCTTGTACGTTTAACTAGTATTGGATAATAATAACCTTAAGGAGCATGATGAGTAATAAATTTTAAGAAAAGTCATTGTGGATAAGAGGCTTGTTTCGAATATATATGAAACTCATTATTTGTAGGAACGTTATAAAAAAAGTCACCTAATATCGTCGAATTTATTGACAAATTTATTAAAAAAATTTATTAGTAATTTTTTATTGTTAAATTTAACAGCAGAATAACTAAAAATTGAAAGAGCAATACTGATAAACATTAGAAATTAGGCTATACTAATATTACTACATTACATAAAGAATCAATCATACCAAACTATTTATGATACTAAGGCTATTATTGATTTTAAAATTACAAAAAACAGTTAAACAACTCCCAAAACTAATCCAACACACAGTTCATTACTACTATATTTGTAAATTGTATACACTTTATAGGCTCGAAACAAAAGCATAAAATCCATATGATATTGAAACTACAACACAATGTCTCCCAATCTTGAGTCCATTGTACATAGATTTTATGGAATGGATCACAAATTTAAAACATTTTTTGGAGACAAAATCGGAACTAGAATGATAAAATTATGAGCAACACTCTTAGACATGTTATCATATTGCTTCTCTTTAATATTAAGGTGCCCAAAATTCAAATGAGTAATGCTAAGTAGACAAAAAAACAGCCAGAACTTGCTTTATTTATGATTATCGTAACAATTAATGAATGTTAAATAAGACAAGTTATGGCTGTTTTTGGCTGATTTTCTTTGGTTACCAAACATTTTCGAATTCAAATAATATTTTTCCTAATTTGATGAGAACTCGATCAACTAAATTCAATTTTAAAAAAAAATCATTCTTTATTCCTTGTGTGGTAATCAATTTTATGAATATAATGACATAGGATGAAAAC
The DNA here is from genome assembly GCF_000816755.2 of Arachis ipaensis. Lineage (NCBI taxonomy): Eukaryota > Viridiplantae > Streptophyta > Magnoliopsida > Fabales > Fabaceae > Arachis > Arachis ipaensis. Next base: position 124,758,052 of record NC_029792.2, on the reverse strand, counting down.
TGAAATTAAAATTTTTAAATTTATAATTAGACATAAAATTACAATTGATTAGCTAGGAATTTGAAGAAATAATAAAAGGAATACTTATATAACATACATGCTTGTTACATAGACCTAGAGAAGCTTATGGTATATGCTTAATAGAACTAAACAGACCTAATGGAATATATAATAAAGAAGGAGCTTTAACAAGAGTAATTGCAATAAGAACATGTATGTATGGAAATCTAAATAGTGTTAAACATCAAGAAGAGATTGTTTAAATACGACATAAAATAGATCAATCAAAACAAAAATAATAATAAATGTATCTTCATCCTATTCGATTCATTAAGCAAAGGAGGCAAGTAGCATATATATACATATATATTTGACAATTAAACAAATTCTAAACCTCCAAACAAAAAATTTAGCAATAATTACACAAATAATTAAACAAATAGACATACAAACTCAGAAGATTAACAATTTAAAAAAATTTCAAACAACTGAACAAATCCTAAACTCTTAAATATTGAAAAAAATTCAAAAAAAAAAAACTAAACAGAGAAAGAAATTTAGTACAGAAAGTGGCGACAAACGAGAGGTGACAACGACGGAAGGAAGAAATGGCAACATGGCAATGTCGAAGCTGTGGGAGGCAGCAATGATGACCGACGAAGATGCTGCTGGAGGCAGCCATGACGCTACTAATGATCTTGACGATTTTGATAGACGTGGTGACAATGAGGGAAGACCAATTGGAGGAGGCCGCGACGATGATGAACAAACGTGGAGCAGGAGGTGCTGACACTGTTGAACGAGCGTGGTATAGGATGCGGCAACGTTGAGGCGACAACAGTGAATGAGTGATAGTGACCAACGATGAGAGTGAGTGAGGGTGGCAGTGATCGGCGAATGGTGGCGATGGGGCTGACGGCGAGAGAGAAAGAGAAAAGGGAGAGAAGTGAGGTTGATGATGTTGCAGAAATGGAAAGAAATAGTTCGCAAATTTGAATTTATGGTCAATTTTACCGCCGGATTTACCGTGGAAAATATGCTAGTAATGCACAGCTTGCGACTAAAACAGTGCGTTTCATTTAATTATGTTATCATCGGTAATGATCGTGCCAATTTTTCTTTTTTTTCCTCCAATTATTACTGACAAATTTACCATCGAAAAATTAAATCCGACGGTAACCTGTATACCCAGTGAATTTATTACCAAATCTACCGATAAACTTGCTGCTAACCTTTGACGCTAAATCCGATGATATTCAACATTTTTCTTGTAGTGGAAGCTCACTCTGAAATGGGATTACCCTAAGAACAAGACTCATCAATGGAAAGAGAAAGTCATCCTAATAGGTAAGGATGGAAATAGGCCAGGTGGCCTGTCAGGAGTCTGCAATCTGGCCTGTATTTGGTCTGGCCTGGCTTGACCTGTTGTAAAATAGGAACATGTTCAGGCTTTTATAAAAGTCTTAATATGTTAATAGGCCAAATCCAAGCTCACTAATTAGTCTTATTGGCTTGTCAGGCCTGCTTAGACCTTTTTATTAAAAAATAAATTTTTGAAAGAATATTTTTATTTTTGTAAAAAAAAAAATTTATCAAGCCTTTTAACAGACTAGAAGTCAGGCCAGATTGAATAACAGGTCAGGTATAGTACTTTGAAAAATGCCTATAGTAGGCTGCAAGCCAGACCTATTAAAAGCAAAGACTAGCCTGGCCTGGCCTGTTTTCACCCCTACTAATAGGTGAGGGGCTTCAGTTTAGAAACACATTTTAGAATGTTAAACTCATGATTAATTTCATCTATTCTCCTAATTAAAATAAGGAAAAGTATAAGTAAACAACTCTTAACCAGCCAATTTTAAACAACTGTAATTAATAATTATTGATTCGTATTTTAAAAAAATAAAATTTGAATAATCACTAATTAATGAAAATTTAAAAAATCAGGATTACCAATTGACCGCGTTTCCCCCCTTCCTCTTCACGCGAATGTGTTTTCCATCATCACTCCCCGAGCACGACCCACCCCATCTTCAGATCACCAGATCGTTGCGCAAAAATAAAAAACATCCATATAACTCGAAGAAACATCCACCTAAAATAAATATTCATATAACTCGAAAGAAACATCCACCCAAAATAAATAAACATCTATTGAACTAAAAGAAACATCCCTTTAATCATTATTAAACACCATTAAAAGAAAATCCCCAATTTCTTCTCCTTCCAATGTATGGTTTAAAAAAAGAAACAGATATAAACGTGATAAAAACAGGGCACAGGAGACTCACGGTGGAGAGGGTGGCGGCGCATTGACGGATTGGATCGGGCTTGGCCGTTGAAGACGCGTAGCAGGAAGGACGATCGACGTTGAGGTCGCAGCAGCGACCACGCTGGGCAAGGACGTCACTCTGAACTCGCATCGAGGCGCTGGCAGTGACGACGCGTGGAACTGAGTCGAGGCGGTGGCGGGTTGGTCGGCGCGGCGTTGGCGAGTACGCGTGCAGCTGGGTTGATGCAGCATTGGGGAGGACGCGTGGACCAGAGCACGCGAGGGGCAAAGATGGCGCAGTGGCGATGGATGTTGGTGGTAGCTTGACGGCGAGTGGTAGAGGAAGGTGAATGGGCGTAGGGGTGTTCAAAACCGATCCAATCCGAATAAAATTGATCAACCAAACAAAAAAAAATCAATAACCGAATAAACCGAGAATTGAAAAAATAAAATTTTGCCATTTTTTGTTCGGTTTTCGGTTTTAACACCAAAAGCTTGAACCAAACTAAACCGAATGATAAATTTAACTACACATAAGTTAATTTACAAAAATATTCCCACTTGACCTACCTAACCCTAATCCACTCACACTCACTCTCTCACTCTGAAGAAGCGTCGCACACTCCTCTCTCAGACTCTCACTCACACACACAAACTGCTCTCTTACTCACGTAGTGTCAGTCTCCACTCTCCTCTCTCTTAGTCACAGATTCACATTCCTCCATTCTTCTCTAACGTCGCCGTCCAACAACTGTCCTTTTTGTCCCGTCATCCGTCGAAGCCTCACGGCATCCAACAACGTCGTCTATAGTAGCGCCATCATTCTTAGCATTGTCGTTCTCGGCAGATGCGTTGTGCTCCGTCGTCTTTAGTCTCTCCGCCGCCATTCATGGCACTGTGCCGGCCGTAATGCTTTGTCATTCTCGGTCTCTGCGCCTCTGTAGTTGCATCTTCTAATGGAGTCCCAGGTATGATTTGTTCAATTTTTATTATGATTCCTTGTTTATTATGATTTTTAAAATTTTCAAACCTTAGGATTTTTATTTATTTAATTCTGTTTGTAAATTGTGTTTACCTGCTAACACCATGAACTCTCTTTCCTTTTCCTACTTGTGACATAAACCTATTACCACTCTTTCTTGGACTTCCCTTACTTGTGGCATAAGTCAATACATTAACTCACTCCTTAACCATTAAGGCCTATCGACTAGATATGTCCTCACTTCCCTTCGAGAGCAATCAATAGGTCAGTTAACGCAGTAAAAAAGTACTTCTTTCGAGTTAACTTAGAAATAACTCCAAATCCAAATTTGTAAATTCTTTGTTCTAATTTCTTAGGATTTTTTTAGGTTTATTTGTAAATTTTGTTTATTTGCTGAAATTCGTTGTTATGGTTCTTATTTTAAAAATAATACAAAAATTGAGGCACGGGAACTATTCTCCTACTTTAAGGATGGAAAATTGAGAATTCTTAACATTTAGAAGCACATATTTAATTAAGCATTCATACCACTGTTTATCATTCATTTTCTTTTTAAATATGCAACCTCATATATATCATAACTAGATTGGGTCCAATCAAAATAAGTTAATTATATTTCAATCAAGTTTCTACACATGTTATAAGTTAAAAATTTTTTAGATTTCCATTCTGAAGGTTAGTTAAGCCAAGAGGATAATGATTATCCAATATAACTCAGTTTTATTGTCTGGTCATCACATATCTCTAGCATATGTTTGATTTTAACATAAATCAATATAACTCAGCTTCATTGTTTGGTATTAATTGTTTGTTATAACTCAGTTTTTTATTTTAGGTTCTTTGTTTGCTGAATAGTATTTTTCTATTTTGCTAGAGAATATCAAAATGGAGCTCAGCGACTGCTTTGCTAGAATAATTAATGGAAACAACTTTTTTTTTGGTTGCGTGGAACTTTTCATGCTTCTCAATTGTTTGTATGACTTTATTTTCTGGCTTTGTGAAATTAAATTTGTTATTGTTATATATTTTTTTATGAAAATAGCATAGGATAGGATTTTAGTACATGAAAAATAACTAGAGCATAGTACATTTTTTGAATTGAAAAATCGAACAAGTCGAACCAAATCAAATCGAATTTAATTAATTTGACTTGGTTCGGATGATCTCAGTAAAAAGATCGAACCAAACCATATCGTGAACATCCCTAAATAAGCGTACAGTTGTTTTTTGAATGTTACGGTGTGTGAAAGTGAAAGGTAAAATTAGGATTGTAATGAGATAGGGTTTTGAGATGTTTTTTGGACTTTTTTTCGAATAGCCCATTAAAGTTGGCTGTTAGTTAGCTGGTTGGGTATTGAATACTTAGTGAAATTCTTAAAATAAATATAATTATTTATGTATTTTCTCATATCAGTTTAAATTTTTAAAAAAATTTAACTAGAGTAGTTTTGATCTTCTTCCCTTGTGCATAATCGACCAAGGCTCGGAAGATTCTTCTGTCCCTCATTAAATAACTCGTAGAAGTAGCTCTTCCACCTTAAGATAATCTTCTCCTCTTGAGCTAATACTGTCACCAAGTATAGAATTTTTTTCTTTTGAATAAATAGTCATTTGTGATCATAAAAGATTTTGGCGCTGATAAAATTGATCATAGAAGAACTAAATAAATTTTATACCCATAAAAAATGAATTATGTTCTACAAAATATCCAATAGTTAAATTTTTGTTGATTTCATTTAAAAAATACGTTAAAATTCTGAAATTAACCCTACCACCAATTATCTTCAACTTTCTACTATGCCTTGCTCTGAGCCAACAAAAATTTTATCAACGCCATGCTGCCAAACATAAATAAACAAGCTCATCCCAACCAATGCTGGCCATTAGGCCTTTAACACTCATATCAACATCAACAGTGAATTCCGTGTGATGATAGTACCGACTCACAAGCGCATTCTCTATCATCAAATTCCGCACATGCGGCGAAAATCTCACCTTTCTCACTGCATACCTGTGCCCATTCATAACCGCAATCAGAATCCTAAAGCTTCTCACATCCCAAACCTTGATGCTCTTATCCACCAAAGCAATCACAATTATGCGGTCGTCATATTTGTTCCAATCACAAATTAGCACCTCGAATTTATGAGAAGGGAACACCATGGTGGACGAAGGTTCATAAACATCTCACACGCAAAAGGTGCCATCATTGGAGGCGGACACAAAGATGTCAGTGTGGCAGGGGTTCTATACGCCAAAGTAAACGCAATAGGAGTGTTCCTTGAAGGTGCAAAGGGAGGAGGGACGGTCAAGGATCCAAAGCTTAACAATGTCGTGATTGTCCTCCCAAAAGGAGGTGAGAAAGGAGACATAACAGGAGGTTAAAAGTTGAAGATGATTGATAGTAAGGTTAATTTTGGAATTTAAAGTGTTTTTTAAACAATATCAATAAAAATTTAATTATTGAATATTTTTGTCGAGCATAATTCATCTTTTATGGATATAAAATTTATTTAATTCTTCCGTAATCAATTTATTAACACTCGAATCTTTTATAATCAAAAATAATTTTTCCCCTCAGGTGAAATCTAAGTCTATTTTCTAAGTTTCATAAGGACTTGGTTAGGGAAGAAGTGAAATTCACTTAGCAAGGCTTTCACCCAATAACATAAACTCAATTTCTTTATGTAGATTCCACCTTTCAATTTGGTGTATATTTCAAAATCCCTATTCAAAAAATGACATCAAACTGCTTTAGGGCTTGTTTGGGTGAGCTTCTAAGAAAAGATCTTTTTTCGAGTTATCTTTTTTTAAAAGATCTTATAGAAAAGTAAAAGTAATTTTATGTTTGGATATCTCATGTAAAAAGGTCTTTTTATCAATCAATATGTTTGGATATAACAATATAAAAGTACTTTTTTGTTTATTTATTACATGAAAAATATCTTTTTTTTAAGGAAAAAAGATCTTTTAAAAAAAGATGTAAATTACAGCTTCTCAAAAAAGATCTTTTTTTATTTTACTAGTGCTTTTACTTTTACTACTAGAAATTTGCCAAACACGTTAAAAAATAAAAAAAGATCTTTTTTCATTGAAAAAAGATCTTTTTTTTAACAAAATAATAGCGCCCAAACATGCACTTAGGAGTCTTCTTAAAATAGATCTAAAAACACTAATACGACTCTTATTCTTTATAAACAAGATATTGATTTCATTATTTTATATTATATTTTATTGGGTAGATAAAAGGCATTATGATTCGAACTAAAAAATTGATAACAGTCATCATAAGGAATATACATAACACTTGTTTACTTTACATTTTAGTTTGCTCATTTCATAATTTTCTCGAGACCGTTGAAGACGATGTCGACGGAACCTTAGGAAATAGCGGCAAGATGCAGAAGACGGCAGCGAAGAAAATGACAATGGCGATTGGAGAAGACGAGAATGGTGTGAGTGAGTTAGGGTTAGTGGGGATAATTCAGATAATATCTTTTTTTTTTTTTAAATTAGCAACAAATTTTGCGACTGATTAGTTTATAAAATTGGCCGTTAACTTAAAAATTAGCAACTAATTTAATGACCACAATTTTACCAATTGAATTAGCAACCAACCAAGTTTCATTCTATTTACCGATCGATTGGTTACAAAATGGGTCGCTAAATTAAAAAATAGTGACCGATTTTGTGATCAAGAGTTCCAAGAACATTCATTCCTTTGTTTTAGTTGCTAAATTAAAAAATAGCGACTGATTTAGCGACCATTTTATTCGTTGTATAAAACTAATCGGTCGTTAATTCGGTGGCTATTAGTGACTGATTCTGTTAGTCACTAAAATTAGTCGCTAACTTAACAATTAGCAACCAATTTAGTGACAAATATTTTAGCGACTGAATTAGCGACCAAATAGTTGTTCACCCTATTTCACTATCAGTTACAAAATCGGTCGCTAAAATAAAAAATAACGACCGATTTTGTGACCAACAGTCCCAAAGACATTACTTTCTGTTTTGGTTGCTAATTCGGTCGTTAAATGAAAAATAGCGACCGATTTTAGTAACTATCTTTATTCTAGTTGTATTAAAACTTTATCGGTCGCTAATTTTGTTATTATTAGTTACCAATTTTGTTGGTCGCTAAAATCTGTCGTTGAATGTAATTTAGCAACCGATTTAGCGACTAATATTTTTTTGGTTCTAAAAATTCTATATCGATCGCTATTAGTAACCAATTTTTTCAATCGCTATTCTAATACTTTTTTTATAGTGCTTAGTGTCCTGAAAATATTTTTATAAATATAGCACAAATATTTTTAAAGTTGTACTCCTCCATTCGATCAATATATATATTCCCACACATATTTATATAAGATTAACCTAAAATATTTTTTAAAAGAAGTATTTTTATAATTGATCAGTTTGTTACACGTTTTCACAAATTTTTCAAACTTACTCATTTTCATACATACATGATGAGAAATCACAATTCACATGCACGATTGAAGGAGTCTATGTACCACTGAAATGTACAACTAACGAAATTCAACAAAGACCATAAAATAACTGACTCTTATAGCGTTGACTAAAAAAAGAAAAAAAAAAGTCTTGGCATAAGAGAAGTTCCTTTCAGCTGTAAGATCACATGGCACACTCTTCTATTCTTTCCTAAAGTCTCTTTCTCTGACAACCAACACCGAGTTGGATAAATAATAGGTGTTATATGCATGCTATACTATATAGCATGGTTAATTTATACAATTTGTCATTCATATACAACAGGGAATTGAAAAAGATTTGGGAAATATGTTTTTTAAAATCTCTATTATTATTATTATATAAGGATAAACCATCAAAAAGCACCCGAATAATTTTGTCATTGTCAAAAATAATCAACAAAAATATTTTCAAATAATTTAAAAACATGATAAAAATAATACTCTTTTTAAATATTTTTGTCACATTTTAAAATTATTTGAGGATATTTTTGTTGATAACAAAATTTAAGTGTATTTTTGTCGGTGAAAAAATTATTTGAGTGTATTTTTGGTAATTTACCCTA
>NC_029792.2:124749211-124749467 GCF_000816755.2 Arachis ipaensis | reverse complement strand
TTTGAGAGTTCGATTTCAACTTAAAAAATATTTAATTTGAAAAAATAAAAATCAAAAGGTCCGATTTAATGTTGTAAAAAACAAAATCGGATCTATCAATTTGTGAAATGAGCCATACAATTATGATACACTTTTTTATATTTTATGTGTGCATTATTATACGTCTTTTTTGGCCAATAAAAAAATTACTTTGCGACATTTTAATTAGTTGTTATTAGAAATGTCTTAATTAAAGTATGAAATATTTATTAATTAC
>NC_029792.2:124745953-124749202 GCF_000816755.2 Arachis ipaensis | reverse complement strand
ATCAAATTCCTTATATAATAGGTTCTAAATACCAAATAGTATAGTAAATTATTATTTTTTACCATAAAAGATACTAGCAATAATAAAACTAAAAATAATATATTAAAATTAATTTTTTACCTACAAAAGATAAACCTATCTATCTGACAAAACTAATAAAATGTTGACTATATGTTAAGTTTGTTAAAAGTATTGTTAATTCCCTTCATCCTTTTCCATTTTTTTTTCATAGCTCCTTTTCTTCTAAAATTTTCTAGCAAATACCACCATTTTCATCACCAATAAATCCACCATCATCCAACTTACACCAATCCTAAAATTTTCATATCTAAAATTGCATTGAATTAAAACTCGGATTGTATTAGAAATTAACAAAATTGAATTTAATATTAAAAAGACTAACAAATTCTAAGTATTAAAATTCAACTATATTATCTGTACAATAATATTTTGCTATTAAATCAGTTATTTGTATAAAATATATAATAAAAAAAATTAAAATATATATTTATACATAAATATATGGTGATTGATTTTTAGAATTTATATAACACACTTGTTTCTCAAAACTATCTCTGCTCAAATTAAATTTGTACATCTATCTCAGAAAATTTTGGGCCCACATTCATTGGAAGCATGTAATTTGATATGCCACGAAGTCTACATTACCATAAAGAAGAAATTGACATAAAGAAAGAGATAACACTAAGTAGCTGAATTCTCATTAATTAGGTACTCCATGCATCAAGGAGCAAAATAGTGACTACTGACTAGTGTTGTCATCACTAATCAAGTGACAATTTTTCTCAATTTATTTAGGGTATGATAGGACAGAGTTTCTTAAAATTATGAAAAAATTAAAGGAAAATGTTGAATAATTAAGTGGTTAATAAAATTTAAATACATGAAATAAGAGAAGATGAGAAGAGGTTGATTTCAAATTAGGTAAATGCTCAATTTAGTCTATATGAATGAGTGATTTTATTTGGTATTTATACTTTTAATTGAATCAGATTAGTCTTTCATAGGTTACTAATTAATGCAACTCAGTCTCTCCAACTGAATTTGTGATCATGTTGTTACAGCATGTTAACATGACACATGACACATTTAGTAATATGTAGGAGTCACTGTTAAACAAAAAATGCTCAATTTAATTTGTATGTAATAAGATTGAGTGCTTATTTGGGCGTCATTATTTTGATAAAAAAAATTTTTTAAAAAAAGATATTTTTTTTAATTTTTTAACGTGGTTGGCAAATTTTGAGTAGTAAAAATAAAAATACTAGAAAATTAAAAAAAAACATCTTTTTTTAGAAGCTGTAATCTACATCTTTTTTTAAAAGATCTTTTTTTCTTAAAAAAAAGATGTTTTTCATGTAATAAATAAACAAAAAAGTATTTTTATATTGTTATATCCAAACATAATTGATAGATAAAAAGATCTTTTTGCATGAAATACCCAAACATAAAATTACTTTTACTTTTCCATAAGATCTTTTAAAAAAAGATAACTCGAAAAAAGATATTTTCTTAAAAGTTCACTCAAACAAGCCCCGAATCATTTTGATTCATGTACTTTTAATTAAAACCAAATTAATCCCTGTTGGAATCAAATTTGTCATCTATTCTTCCTAAAAGCTAGCAATTGTTGCGTTGATGGAGGGTTTTGGGTTATTTTATGCTTGTAAATGGTAATATCGGTAGTATAAAAATAAGTCCGGTCAAGTTGAATTTTAATTTAGATGAACATAATTTATGTTATAAATATATGATTTAAGTTTCGGATTATTTTTTATGAATTTTTTTCAGACTCAAGTTAAACCGATCCTAAAATAAACTAAATCACAAGTCCTGTCAAATAAACTAAATCTCAGATCCCCCGAATAAAGTGTCATTACTTAATTTGGAATGAAGATATTTTTTCATAAAAACCTACTTGACATCACCATTTGTGTGTACATAAAATAACCTAAAATTTATTATCAACATAATAATTGCTAGCTTTCAAGAGAGAAGGAATCAATTTGGGTTAGTCGAGTGACTAGCTCACTCATTTGTTTAAATAAGTATCGAGAATTTAAACTCCATTTTGTGCTGCACACAACAACTTAATGACTAACGACAAATCCTTAAATAGAATAACAATAATTTACACAGACTAATTTAGTTCAATTCAGGTATAGAAATCAAAATGACTTAAACATATTACATATATAGGTTAATTTAAACATTTTCTTATAGCACAAATTCTTACGTGTCACTGAATATTCTAGATCAGCTCATGTGTAACGATGTTATAACGAACTCCATTAAAGAAAAAACTAATTTGGTTCAAGTTAATAATGTATAAAAACTAATTAATTTGATTCAATTAAAAGTTTATGGACTAAAAAAACTCAATAATTTGAGGATTTTTTTTAAGAGAGTATTTTGAATTTTTTTATTGTATTATTATTGAACCAACTATATATATTATAGAAAAAATTTTAAGTGTATTGAGAACACCGGTGTTTCAGTTGTTTTAACAATTGATTTTAATTAATATATATTATATATATTTTTTATAATTCAGATCAACGGTTAAAATAACTGAAACACCAGTGTTATCGGTACACTTGAAACTCTTCCTATATTATATAGAAAAAGGATACTAGATGACAAGAGGTGAGCATGGGACAGTGCAGTTGCGGAACTTGAAATAAAATTGGGGCCAGATAAAAGATAATTGTTAAGATGTTTTTGATATGGACCCCATTTAAGATAAGTTCGCCTAACCTCATCTCTCTAATTTGGGTGATATTGCCAAATTTAAAGCCGTTTTTCATTGTCTCGTTCTAAAGAATTAAGGTCAAACTCATCAGATCTTTGAACTTTTGAAGGTTGTATCTCACTTTCTTCGTGATTCATTAAAGTAGAAAAACTATCCACATGTGTTGATATTGTAAAGGGTAATGCTAGGTAACCAATAATTTTTTTAAACAATATGAACAACCACCAATCAAATTAAAACACACTACACCTCCAAATTAACCACCTAAATCTTAATATTAGAATAATCATCCGCACACCTAGTGAAATGAACATCCGATCTATCCATTGTTCACATTGTTTAGTATTTTCATTGTCTACCTATACTTTTCCTATTGTAAAAATTATATGTTCTCCTTCTTGAATATTAGCCTTCCTCTTAAAAATGCATCAATTCTTTGATTTTTCATGATTATTTTATATAAAAATTTGAATATA
>NC_029792.2:124743154-124745919 GCF_000816755.2 Arachis ipaensis | reverse complement strand
TACAAATACAATAATATCAATACTTATTGAATATTCTAATATTTTTTATCATATAAAAAATTAAATTAAATAAACAGTAAAATATAAAATAATATCAAATTACATAAATAAAAAATACATAATTTTTTATATTTGAACTCAAAGGTAGAGGGAGTATTACTTATTAAATAGAGATGAAGATTAAACTTTGATATTTTAAGTCATAATAAAGTATTTGAACCAACTGAACTATTTTTTATTTTTTAAAAAAATACTACTATTTTTTTTAACAAAAATTGCAGCCATAGCCCTTGTTTTAACTAAGCTCTGCCCTGGGACAGTGGCAAGAGGACCTCGATGTGGATATACCATTGCCACAGTGCGCAATTTTAATGTTATTTGGTAGTTATGTTTTATAATTGATTAAAATAAAGAGTGGAACATGTCAATTCAATAAGTCTTCCTCTATGTACTTTTGTGGGGAACTCCAAAATTAATTAATTAATCAATTAATTAATAACTTCTCATAATGCTTAGTTGGTGACCGTACAAAGTAGATGTTTGTTGAATCTGCTGAGTGGTATTTTTAGTAATATATAAATTTAGGTTATTTTTAAAGAACAAGAGCTAACAAACCAATAATGTAGGTTATTTTTAGTAACCATTTTTTTTTCCCAGAAATATCCAAAAAACTTAAAAACTAAGCAACGACCATGATCTGGTGATAATTCTGTTTTTTTTTTATATATAAATAATTGTGGTTTATTTGAGAATATTTTTTTTTATCAGTTTGATTATATATTTAGATATTTTTGTCCATCAAATCTGATTAAATTGGTCCAAACTAAATAAAAATTACTCATACACATACACATGAATCACACTTTTTCTTCTTCAAATAAAAATAACATTGAAATTTTTTAACTGTGATATATAAATTTCTTAACTTTTGGCTCGAAAATTTTCAAGATTTTGGATTTGATGTTGTTTTTTATTTTTATTTATAAAATTAATTATCTTTCTTTTAAAAGTTTGTGTGTTTATTGTTAAAAAAATAAAAAGTTGCATAATTTTTTTATTTTTCTATTTTTTGATTTTTTTTTTAATTTTTAGAGTAAAATATTGTTTTTGTTCTTAATATTTGGGGTAAGTCCCAAAATTATCCATAACGTTTAAATCGTTCTATTTAGGTCCCTACCATTTCAAAATTGGCTTAATGTTGTCCTGCCGTTAAGGATCTGTTAACTGAATTGACAGCGGGATAAAATTGAGACGATTTTGAAACATTAGAGACTTAAATAAGACAAAAACGTTGGAGACAAAAATGATACATAAAAATGAATTTTAATTTTATCTTTTAATAATATCAATTTTTTACGATACATAGTTATTCAATTATTTTTTAATGATATCTCAGTAAATTAAACCTAATTACATTACTTTTATTCTAGATAAAATTATTTTTTATGATTTTACTCTTAAAAATTTTAGAATGAAAGTAAAATTATAAAAATAAATTTATTTAGAATGAAAGTAATGTGATTAAGTGTAATTTATTTAGATGTGATTGAAAAATAATTGAATAACTATATACAGTAAAAAATTAAAATTTATTTTTATGTATCATTTTTGTCCCCAACGTTTTCGTCCTATTTATGTCCCTAATGTTTCAAAATCGTCTCAATTTTGTTTCGCCGTCAATTCTGTTATCAAATCCCTAATGGCAAGACAACATTGAGCCAATTTTAAAATGTTAGGGACTTAAATATGACGATTTAAATGTTTGAGACAACTTTGGAACTTACCCTAAATGTTGGAGACAAAAACGATACTTTACTCTTGCTTTTATTCTTCTTAAAAGGTAAAACAAAAAGAATTAAAAGTGTGAAACGGAAAGAACTATAAAAATAAGAAAAAGGAGGAGGACGAAGAGAAGGAAGAATTCGAAAAAAATATAAAACAGAAAAATAACACAAAAAATTTGTAAACTGCGACACAAAAGTTTTTTAAAGAGTAAAGTGACAAATAAACTCATGAGAATTTATACTTTTAACATTTTAGTTCCTAAAAAAATACTAATAAAGTTCTCTATGATAACAGATGTGGACACATTACTTTTAAATTAGTTCCTATAATTTAGATAAAAAAATCTTAATTTGAACTAATTTTCCACATCTGAAGGATATTATTAGTATTTTACTTATTTTTTGGTTGTCGCTTTTTTTTATTTTAATTATGTATTTTTTTTATTCTTGTTTCTTTTTTGAAAAAGAAAAATAAAAAAAAAAGATGATAATAATAATGTGAAAAAAAAAAAGAAAAAAGTTAAAAAAAAAGGGCAAAAAAAAGAAAAATGCAGAATATGTTTTATATTTTTGTTTCAAATAACATATAAAATTAAAATATATTATTTTAATTCAGTTAGAGACTTGTTAAATAAAAGTTTAGATGCATAATTTTTCTGATTTTCTTATTGGCTTTAGCTTATTTTGCGTTATGGAATTGATTTTCAGTGATTAGAAAGCCCTACAACCTCCCACCAATATTCAATTGTCAGATTCACAAAGTAATATTCTTTTATTGAAGTTAAAAGAAGACTATACACATGATAACTTGTGAATTATTTAAATAGCACACGTAAATAAGCAAAAATGTACTTTAAATAACTAGTGCTATTTTACATATGCTTTACGTCAATAAACAAAAATATATAGTGAGTAATTGTTTGTGTATATATAATATTTTTTAACTTTGAAATATTTAAGAATTTGAAATAACTGATTATG
>NC_029792.2:124741587-124743110 GCF_000816755.2 Arachis ipaensis | reverse complement strand
TTTATCTAATATATTTTATCTTTAGATATAAGTTGAAGCCTGAAATAAATATCGCATGAAGTGTAGAAATAACATTACTTTTTGATGAAACAAGAAGGGTTTCTCAACTGATGCATAAGGATATATATTGATTAGGATTTACAATGAACATCATAATCTTATTATTGGTCACTTCAATGAGGAAAAACTGCTGGGTCAATATCTTAAAGGCATTAACTAACACATTGTCTGTATAAAGATTTATAGACTGTCAACCAAAACTATAACTTTTACATACAATTGTTTTTTAGTTATGCAAAGAGTTAAATTATTTTAGTGACATGGCCAAAATAATAATAATAATAATAATAATAATAATAATAATAATAATGATGATGATGATGATGATGATGATGATGATGATGTGAAAGTGAAGTTGAAGTGGGAAAGAAGAAAAAGAAAATAAAGATCAGAATTTGAGTGTGTGTTTGGATTATGGTTTGCAAACTGAGGTTTGTATAAAATTGATTTTGTAGAATTGATTTTGATCAAAAGTGAGTTAGTATTAACGTGGTTTATGTTTGGTAATTTTTATTCAAAATGGATTATAGTAAACTAAATATTGTTTGGATTACATTATTCAAAATCACTTTTAGATAAAAAATTACAAAAAAGGACATGAATTTAAATAATTATTTTATGTTATCTTATAATTTTATTTTAAATATTTAAATAAATTTTAATATTTTTTTAGTACTCTCAATATTTTTTAGTACTCTAATAGGATTAATAGAATTATAATACAAAGTAAAAAAAATATTCCATACAAAAAAAAATAACAATAACAATAAAAGAACTCATAAAAAAACAGAAGTTTTATAAAAAATAATAATATGCATGAGAGAGTATTAAAAAAAAGTATTATAAAAATAAACAATAAACATATAAATAATAAAGTACATAATTGATACATAAAACATAAAGTTCAATCCAACATGAAAAAGTAAACGAAAAAATTAGAATTTTTAGCTTTGGAAAAAAAATAGAGAAAATAAGTTCATGTTTTGCTGGCAACCAAACAGACCCTGTACATACATCAAATGCAAATAACTAAAATACAAAACATATCCAAGCATTTCAAAATGAAAACCATTACACAGAAGAGAAAACAATAACAGAAGAAAAAGCCAAAAAAAAAATGCAACTTGGGACTTGAGAGGCACATTTCAACAAGTAGCTTGTAGAACACAATTTACAAAACAAATTAACCTGTGAAAGCACAAAGGGAGAAAGCACTGACATCCAAAACGAAAAAGATTGTGTAAGCTACAGCTCAGTATGGAAAGCAACAGAACAAGCATCAGTTACATATAGATCTGATCCAAAAATTCTTTGTTTCTCCTTCTTCAGTGAGTCAAATCCTAGAATTCAGGCATCAATTACAAGTTAAAGTTAAAACAGCCGCACAAGGAAGCAGGGCTTCAACTCTTAACAACACAGAAGCATAGGATTCGATGCAGAGGGAACATGTGTTGCAAAGTAAC
>NC_029792.2:124740762-124741300 GCF_000816755.2 Arachis ipaensis | reverse complement strand
CCCTAATTCTCAATTGCAATTAAAGTAGCACTCCTAAGTCCTAATTTCTAGAAAAGCAAATGGTGTAACATGGCTGACCCATTAACCAGCAAGGACTTAAAAGATACCATTTTGATCAATACAATTAATCTAACCTAATCAAGCATCATCATCATCATCATAATCAACTGAACAATCCAACGACACCATCTTGATCATCAACCAATTATAGAAATAAAAAAAAGGAATTACATTACAGGAGAAAGTAGAAAGATAACTGATTGAATGAGGAGTGGGAATGGGAAAATGGCGAAGGAAAAGTGGGATTTTGAAGTTGGAAGAAGAAGAGTGTGTTGGAGTGAGGGGGTTTAGAATAGTGTGAGTGTGAGTGTTGGAAATGAGTTGCCTTCGGAACGAAGTTTATGAGAGTAACTAACTAACTACAGACAACACAAGCATCGCCCCTCTCCTCCTCTTTTTCTTCTTTTCAAGGTTGCGTGAACCAAACCGGTTAATGAACTGATAGAGTGACTGATTTAATGGTTTAATCAAAGGTTAA
>NC_029792.2:124729324-124740510 GCF_000816755.2 Arachis ipaensis | reverse complement strand
ATTACTTTATAAACAACTTCCAAGTTTATAACTACAAAAATCAAACAAACACACAATGATCTACCACAAAAAAAAAACATTAATACGCAAGTTTTAAACTAAACAAAAACACTACTCATCACAAATCATAATAATCATTAAGAGTTCCCATAAATTAACTCAGCAAAAAATACTCAACACAATCATTCAAATGAACCATCAAACATTATTTTAGAAAATCAGCAACAACATTATTTCAGAAAATTTAACAAAATTCAACAAAACAGCAACAACATTGTTTCAGAACAACTTAGAACAATAAAATTATTTCAGAAAATTCAACAAAACACCATCAACCATCATCCATCGAAGTTTAACAAAATAAGCAAAAATTAACAAAAATAGAAAAATCAGCAACTTGGAGTCAGATTTCAGTGACCCAAAATCAGTAAAATTGACAAAATAAACAAACATAAATTGAAGCAGCTTTGTTAACCAACAGTGAGGGAGGAAGGAAAGTGAGCTCGGACAATGTAAACTAAACATACCTTTTTAACCTTTTATTCTTTGTGTAGATGCAAAAATCTTTGAACCAAAACAAAATATTTTATTTATTCTTTATTTTTTACTTTTTTAACAAAAGAGTTTTGCCTTGTATTTTATTTTCTGACATTTTCTTTAAATATTTTATGATGTATATTGATAGGATTAGTATTGAACTAGCCTAATTAGAGAATTATACTATGAATAGAAGTATGATGTAATAATATAGGGATATCCATTATGTAATGAGAAACTCTATTTTTCCTCTTTGGCCCTAATTCTAGGGATTTCTCCTCTATTCTGTCTAATTTTTTATCTAGTTCTCTATTTCTTGATACAAATTTGTATCAAATGGTGCTTTCATTGAACACCATACCAAACTCCCATGATAATTCCTCGGATTCGATTTGGGATCAAATTCAAACTAGTTTACAAAGCTTGAATTCAGATTATCAAAAACAAGATACTTGAAGAAATTCAAGCAACTTGCACCAAAATTTGTGCAACCTTGCACAATCATCAACAACTCCAGCGGTCTCCAATTTTCCAGATTCACGACAACCCA
This sequence comes from Arachis ipaensis, assembly GCF_000816755.2. Taxonomy (NCBI): domain Eukaryota; kingdom Viridiplantae; phylum Streptophyta; class Magnoliopsida; order Fabales; family Fabaceae; genus Arachis; species Arachis ipaensis. The sequence goes on along the minus strand of NC_029792.2, from coordinate 124,739,423 downwards.
GAGGCAGATAATTCAACAACTCCTGAAGCAGAAATTTCCACAGCTCTACAATTTGGAGAACAACACACCATAGGAGCAGAAGGAGAATCCTCAGATTTTAATTTGGTAATTCAATCACAACAACAGCAACTTGAAGAATCACCAAGCAGAAAATTTAGTTACTCATCACACAGCAATTCAGCAACAAATCTACCAGCAGAAAATCTCACAACAAACTCAGATTATGCAATACAAACAGAAATTCCAGTTCACACAGAAAAAGAAGAAGAAGAAGAAGATGAAGAAGACGCAGAAGAAGAATCAGATTTCTGTTTCCTAGTCCAACCACAGCAGCAACAAGCAAAATCAACAGAAATGGCAGTTCAAACAACAATTCAGCAATCCTCATTGTCAAGTTATATTTACAAAGATGCGGTGCCACAATTTCAGCAACAACAACAAAATTCATGCCAAACTTCAAAAATCATGGATGCAGAAGAAGAAGAACTCGATGCAAATTCAAATTCAACAAACAATTCAACAACAAATTTGCAGAATGTATCAACAATTTTGGATCCAGATTTTCAAATCCACATCAAAACAAAACCTCGAAGGTGTGGCGGAGGATTCCGGCGCGTTTCTCCGATCTTGGCAAGACCAGCTCCACTCCTTGCGACGGTCTTCCCTTGGGATCGTGAAGAGGAGGCTCCAACGACGAAGAAGCAGGTGGCAGCTGCGTTTCCAGGGAATCGCGACGGAGCACGAGACAGTGACGGGTTGCCGCAGCTAGCAGTGGATTCTGCAGCGGACGGTGCGAACGGAACCGAGGGAAGGTGGAGAAGTAGCCACTGGAGCCAGACGGTGGTGCTTGGCTCGCCGACGGTGGTTCTTCCGACAGCAGCCCCGCACTTAGTTGAGAGGGAGAGAGGAGAAATGAGGTTCTTGCTTGTCTGATCCCTTGGGGTTTCAGTTTTCTTGTGAATTGTGAGTAGTTCTGAAGAACACTTTCTGTGTGCGATGACCAATTAATTTGTGCCACGTGTAAAGCCACTACACGACTCTCTCACCTTCTCGTTTGCCCTGTACTTAAGGTCTAAGTCTAACCGTCTAAGGGGGCCATTGTATATTCCTGATTTTCTTTAGAATTTTTTTAAAGAGAAACTGTTGGGTCTTGGGGGTAGTAATATACGACGAAACTATGTTTACATATATCTTGTAATTTATCTTGTAATTTACACGGTAAATGAGATATTGATAACAAAATCTAAACAACTAAGAAGGATGTTTGTACCACTATTTTGATAAATTTAGAAAATAAAATCGATATATTTGATTATGATTTTGAATTTTTAGTAGCAGCATAAAAATATTATTTTAGGATTGTTTGATTTTTTTAATTAATTATATTTTTTTAATGGCCCTAATTAAAAAAAAATTTCTATTCTCTCTGATTTTCTATCTAATTCTTTATTCTTTGATAAAAAAATCGCATCATATATATTTTTACTTCACCTACCTTGAAATTAATAAGCCAAACCCAAAAATTAAAAAAATCAAGTATAAATAAATATAAAGTTAGATAATGAATTTTTTTCAGTTAATACAACAACAACAACAAAGCCTTGTCCCACTAAGTGGGGTCGGCTACATGAATCAAACGATGTCATTGTGCTCTGTCATGTATCATGTCTACAGAGAGACCGTTTACATGTAGATTTCGTTTGACCACCTCATGGATGGTCTTCTTAAGTCTTCCTCTGCCTTTCGCCCTTTGTCCATCTTTCATCTCATCCACCCTCTGACTGGATGTTCTATCGATCTTCTTCTCACATGTCCAAACCACCTGAGACGCGATTCAACCATCTTTTTCACAATGGGTGCTACTCCAACTCTCTCCCTTATATCTTCATTCCTTATTTTATCCAATTGCGTATGATCACTCATCCATCTCAACATCTTCATCTCTGCCACACTCAGCTTATGTTCGTGCTCCCCTTTAGCCGCCCAACACTCCGTACCATAAAGCATAGCCGGTCTTATAGCGGTGCGATAGAATTTACCTTTAAGTTTTAAAGGCACAAGGCACTCGCATATAAAACCAGATGCACTCCGCCATTTTGACCAACCTGCTTGGATCCTATGATTTACATCCTGTTCAATCTCTCCATTATTAGTTAAAGTTTTGATCTTCTTCCCTTGTGCATAATCGACCAAGGCTCGGAAGAGTCTTCTGTCCCTCATTAAATAACTCGTAGAAATAGCTCTTCCACCTTTCATTAATCTTCTCCTCTTGAGCCAACACCTCTCCATCCTTATCCTTTATGCACTTAACCTGATCCAAATCTCTCGTTCTTCTTTCCCGACTCTTTGCGATTCTATATATACCTTTTTCTCCTTCTTTCGTGCCCAAAGACTGGTAGAGACCCTCATATGCTCTTATTCTTGCTTCACTTACAGCCACTTTTGTCTCTTTCTTAGCCGCCTTATATTTTTCCCAATTATCTGCATTGCGGCATAAAGATCATTCTTTAAAGCACTCCCTTTTTATCTTTATCTTTTCTTGTATACTCGCATTCCACCACCAGGACTCATTGTCTCTTGGTCCTATTCCTTTAGATTCACCAAAACTTTCTTTTGCTGTTCTTCTAATAACTTTTGCCATCTCCCTTCACATCTCTTCCGCGCTTCCATTCCCATCCCACTTTGCCTCTTCTCCTACCCGTCTTAGGAAGCTTCTTTGTTCCTCACCTTTCATCCGCCACCACCTCGTCCTTGAGTTCTTCGTATAATGTCTTTTCCTCAACTTTTGCTCAACGCGAAAATCCATGACGAGCACCCTATGTTGTGTTGTCAAACTCTCTCCCGGGATAATTTTACAGTTAATGCAAAATTTTCGGTCGACTCTCCTCAACAAGAAGAAGTCGATTTGAGAGCTTGTCATGCCACTCTTATAGGTTATAAGATGTTCGTCTCTCTTTTTAAAACATGTATTTGTGATGAGAAGATCAAAGGTTGAGGAAAAGTCCAAAATAGTTTTACCCTCGGCATTGATCACCCCGAAACCATGGCCTCCGTGAATACTCCCATATCCAGTCACTTCTCTCCCAACATGGCCATTTAAATCTCCTCCTAAGAAAATCTTATCTCCCAAAGGTATGCCTTGAACCAAACTCTCTAAATCCTCCCAAAACCTTATCTTGTGTTGTTCATCTGAACCCACTTGCGGCGCATAGGCGCTAATCACATGGAAAGCACCTCCCTCCACCACAAGTTTGATAGAGATGATCCGATCTCCCACCCTCTTGACATCCACTACGTCCTTCTTCCACTGCTTATCCACAATTATTCCAACCCCATTCCTATTCTTCACCTTTCCTGTATACCAAAGTTTGAAACCAGAAGTATCCAACTCCCTAACCTTTGCACCCACCCATTTTGTTTTTTCTAGGCACATAATATTAATCTTCCTCCTTGTCATGGTGTCCACCACCTCCATGGACTTTCCTGCTAGAGTGCCTATATTCCATGTCCCAAATCTCAATTTTCTGTCGCTTCGACCTTTACCTTTTACTTTGTGAACTAGCTTATTTATCCTCGTCCGTTCACGAAAACGCGAGAACCCTTGCTCATTTAACACTACATCCGGACACCGATGCAGCGGCTCTTGCTTTGACACTGTACTCGAGCCATACAGCGCGTTGCTTCCGGGCAACGACCTAACTTTAGCGCAATAATGTCCTTAATTCATGTCATGGGGTTCGACTATATTTTTATGTTGGTTGTCGAAAACCTAACACAACCCTCCTCCTTTATTCGGATTTGGGACCGATTATGTATCGCAAGTGTAACATATGTGGAGTTTAATACTAGACCCTAAATAATAAGCTATTAACTCTAAATTTTAAATTTTAAACTTAAATTCTTAAAATCGACTAATGTTAGTTAATTAAAAATCAGGTATTATACTTTTTCTTAAATATAATATAACATTAATTGTGTTATTAAAAATTAACATAATAATTTGAATAGACTAGTTAATATAAGTTCAAATATTAATTATCATCTTTTCATCAAATATTTTGTTAGAGGAGCTTGATAAGTGGAGATTTTCGATATTTGACACCTGTCAAGATATTTTAGAGGTATTAAAGCAGTGAATGAGCAAGTTCAAACTGCTGGTCACAAGCCACGAGCCAAAATGAGAAAAACAGGTTAACTCCTATTTTAAACGAGTTAAGAAAATATAAACTTGACTAGACTCGTATGATTGAGTTAGTGGACTCATTTGAGTTTAATTTTAATGCAGTATAAAACAATTTTATATGTGTATTTAATTATATAATGTTACATTAACAAAAATAATTATATTTTATATTAATTATATGAATAATTATTTAAAAAATAGATATAATCAATTATTAATTTTATATTTTTTAAAAAATTAGCATTATTAATTAGTGACAAATTAAGTGGTAGTTAACTAGTTGGGTGTTAGTAACCCAGCGGAGTTCAATCCAAAATGTTCGCTGAGTCAAAGGTTCGTTTTACGGTTCTATTGAAACGACCCAATTTCTAGTACGTCATGATCATATTAGAAATTGAATGCTACTAACTTATCTTCTAACTATTATCTATCATTTATTATATGAGCCTGATTCGTTGTTAAAAGTGTAGTTATTTTGCGAGGTATTTTTTTTTTTTGAAAACGTTTAATCTAACGTTTGGAATTGAAAAGCAGAATCATTCATTACCAATTCAAAAATAATAACAAATAAAGCAATTATAATCAACCACACTTATATACATCTCAAACAGTTAACAACGTTCAGTGTATAAACCTTTAGTTAGAACACCTCTAGATATAGCTAGATAATAACTATATACATAGAGTTAAACCCCCAAAATGGTCCCTGAGATTGGCGTTATGTACTAAAATCGTTCCTGAGATTCCAATTGCACCAATTACGTCCCTGAGATTGAAAAAAATGCACCATATTAGTCTCTGACCTATTTTATATTAACGACGTGATGACATGACATGATGACGTGGACTGTAAGTGACACGTGTCACTTCATGATTTGGCCACGTGTAATGGTATGATGATGTGGTGATCCGTGACACGTGACATGTTGCCGTGGATGGTTGTGCCACGTGTCACAATGTTATTTGGCTACGTGTCCGTTTGTGCCACGTGTCACAAAAGTATTCGTCCACGTGTCATCCATTATATCATCGTTCTATATGCACCAAATTAGTCCCTCACTTTGCATTAAGTGACTCGTTTTAATCCCTGAAATTGAATGTCGTGCACCAAACTAGTCCCTTCACCAATTTTTTCTCATTTTTTTAAAAAAAGAAGAGAGTATCATTTTGATCGGATTGAACTTTTAATTTGAGTTTTAGTTCAGAAGAAATCAAGTTTTGAAGATTAAGTGTTCATGAAGTTTTCTCTCTTTTCTCTCTCTTCAACTTCGGCCAAGGAAGCATCAAATGACCAGCTGAAGTGTCTTGGGGGTGAGGGGAGAGCTGTGATTAGTTGGCTTGGGAGGTGGTTAAAATAATATTAAAATATCTCAAGTGTATAACTACTAAAACTAGATGTATTGGAACACACGTAAAAACGTATCCAGAAAATTTTTTTTCTGAGCTACTAGCATAAATAACACTAGTAACATATTTAATATGAGAATAGAAGATATATGATGAGGCATTAGCATTGCTAAAGTCATCAAAGAGTGCTGGTATTAAACTGCACCAGAAAATTGTGAACCCGATTAAACCGATATCCTGATTTAACTAAAACAGACTAGGTAACATTATAATGTTATTCAAGCAGCTCTAATACTAATATAATAATAATATTATATTACTATTTCTCTTCTCTCATGAATCAAGTCTAGTTCGTCAAACTGAGACTAATTATGGAAATCAAAATAAAAAATTCCTAATCGATACGGCTGAAAAACTAGGTTCTTCACGACTGCGCTGTCGAACTTGCCTCCAAAGAGGTTCTGGCTTAGAGATGACATAATGATAATAAGAATTGAGATGCTTGATGATACAGCAAAGGTGTTCTCTTCACTAATCTTCTAATAAACTCCGTGTCTTTAGAAAAGATCTCGCGTACCCGAAAACTATGTTGTTACATCTATGACATCCAAACACAAAACTTTTCTTAATATATGAATTTTGAATTCCCACTATACAATATACATGTATGCATATATTTGTCACTTGAAAGTAATAAAATTAAATTCATTGAGGTAATCATGGGTTCCCACTTCCCTACTGATCATGAGTGCTCAAGAAGCCACCCACAAATCCAGCTCCATTGCAATTTCCACATAACATTTCCTTCCTTCCCCTGCAATGAAAAAGGAAAAACAAATTGTAAGGAAATATTATAGGAAAGTAACATTATTTTAAATTGAGAGTTATTTTAAGAAAAGAAAAATAACAATTTGTTAATATACCCGCAAAGCCAGCATGAGTCACCAGCTTTAAACTGTCCATTGAAAACATCAACAGAGTTCACCCCACTACCTTTGCACTGAGAGCATTGAACTGCTCCTGTTTATTACACAAACAAAAACTATAATAAGATGTCATAACTGCATCTTATGTTTTCTCGTATTCTTATCTTTTTAATTAAACAAATTATGTCAAAGATATTCAATTTGAATGAGTAAGAATAACCTCCAGTTATCTTATAAGTATTGCATAAGTTCTTTTTAATTTTATATCATATTTCGTTTAAATTACTTCATTTAAAGATAATTGAAACAAGAATAAATTCAGAAAATTATATTAAAAAAAAATTAACATATCTTTATGATAATAAAAAATCCCCTCTAATTTTTTTAATTTATTTAAAAAAATACTAAATGATCATCAAAATTTCTCAAAATTTATTATTTTTAGTCATTAGTTAGTCATCGATATTTAAAATACGAGCTAAAATATGTTATTGGGTTACTAGAATAAAAAAATTAGGTACCTGACTAAAAATAATAAATTCAGATGGTCTTTCAACAATTTTTTTAATTTTAATATGTGGTCAAATTAATAAGATCAAAGAGAGAAAATAAAAGAAATTGTATATTATATTATAGCCATGAAAAATGAGAGATATTAATCTTACCATTTCCATCACAATCTGCACATATCATACTATTGGGTTTGGTGTTTTGCTGGTTTCCTTTTGCATTAGCCTACATCAAATAGAGAACTAATTAACCAGTGTGTTATTATAGCTTAGTGCTAACTAAGCTTAAGGAGAATAATTAAGATAAAATCCTTTTGTACCTTTGCAATGAGTTTAGAAGTGGAAGAACGTTGAAACACAGAGTTGACTCTGTTGTGCTTTGAATTTGCATGGTTCTTAATATAAATACCTAAGCAACATAAAGCACGATATATAAATAAATAAGTATCAAATTTAAATGACTAATAATATATATTATAAAGATAACAGAAATCAAATGAAGATATAGTGTGTGACCTGGCGTTGGTGTAATTGTAAGGGAAGTTAGAAGTGATAGGCACAGAGCTGGAGCCATTGTAGTTATATTTTGTTCAAGTGTTGGTTGTGATAAATTGATAATAATGAAGTATTATCAATTGAGGAGGTGGGGACGGTGACTTAGATATTATGGTGCTGCTGGACACTAGGGAAAGGAATGGTTGATTGAGATATTTATTATTCAGATATTTTTCTTTTTGCTCACTTGCTCTTGTATTTGTCTTTTTTATTTGGTAGCATTGCATTTTGCTTGTTATGTTTTCTTAGTAGAGTGATAAATAAACTCTTAAAAATTTATATTATGGATAAATTAATTTATGAATAAAAAAGTATCAATAAAAAATATGTAATTGTAAAAGCCGACTTAAAACCGTCTATATAAATGAGTATGAAAAAAATTATGTTATTTGAGTTATAACTTATTGTCAATAAAGTGTTCATATTTGCACGGTAATTATAATATAAACATTATCCCATTATTTTACTTAAGGAGATATATAATACTTACAAGAAAAGTAAAATATCAAGCAGAATTCTAATATGCGAATTGTTAGCAAAAAAGTATTAGATTTCTTAACCACTTTTTTTTTGGAAGAAATCACAGTAAAAATCCCATGCTCAACGAGAGTGTACATTTGGTCATATTTGCATTGCTCACATAACGCACGCAAGCAAAAGCAAGAACTTGGCCACAGAAGTTATCTCTTTGGCTCCAATGGAGAAGGTAAACCATGCATGTAGTAGAGAATCATATGACACATTAATAGCATTTAGGTAAATTTCATTTTAGGTAAATCAATTACTCTGCTGAACTTTTAAAACAACAACAACAACAACAACAACAACAACAACAACAATAATAATAATAATAATAATAAAAGATAAATTACAATAACACTTCATTATATATTTAGGTTTTTTTTTTATTTAGATAAACAAAAGAAATATATTATTTCCAACAATAAGCAAAAGTGAAAATAGTTGCTTGAATAAGCAACAGGTATAATTTTGCAATACCCTAAGGCAATTGAAATTAAAGAACATTTTGCATGAGGTAGTAGAAAATTGAGTATTTATTTAAAATGAAATACATTTTGCTTGAGCTTCATACAAAATGAGGTGATTTTCCCGCCTAAATTATGCACATTGTTTGTGAGAAGGCATAGTAAATGGGCCGAATTCTGTCAAGCCGACTTCGTATAATTTGTTTAAAAAAATGGGTCGGATTAGAAATCTGAGACCGCTATAATAAAAAAATTCGCTTAACTCGTACGAACTAATTTACGGGACAGAGCAGACTTATCCGCGCGGATCCATACATTATATTATTTGTTTCAAAAAACTTGGTTAATGATTATGTTTACTAGATATTTAGAATTATAAAGATTTTAGTATTTGTGAATTTAGAAATCATAATTTTTTTATCTTTAGAAATTATAAGTTTATTAAAATATTTGTAAAATTATATATTTTTTAATATTTAATAATTAAAAACAAAAACAAAAATGGGCATTTCGACTCAATAATTTCCTTCCGAACTCTTTCTACCCTCTAATCTAACGTCCAGGCACGGACCCATGCATAGTAATGAGGGGGCACTTGCCCCCACTCCCATTTCATTTTTTTTTAATATATATATATATTTTAAATTTTAAATGACTTCGTTACAAATAAATTAAACCTAATTATTTAAAGTTCTAAATCCATTTTATTTTTCTATCATTTTCACTATTAGTTAACCTAATCAAATTTAGTATTTTTTCATTCTCAAATTTCAGTCGTCACCACTTTTTTATTCTCTTAAACCGTCTTTTTAATTTCATATTTTCAACATTCTTTTTCTATTTCTTTTTTAGTGGTCATCTTTTCTTTATCAAAAGATAAATTTTAAATATTTTTTTATATAACTCTCTATGATTCTATGTATCTTTTAATTTTATTATTTCTCTTTTTGATATTTTCAATTGTAAATTTTAATTCAAACAACTATAGTATAGGTATTAATCTAATTTTTTATTCTCAATTTAGTGATCCTTATTATTTATTTGTTTATCTTTCGTTCTATTTTATTATATGTAATTATGTTGCATATAAATTTCTAAAGTCAATTGATCAATTTACTCATTTAGAATATATATTTTTTATTTTTAGAAATAATAATGAAAAAATATTTTTCGTCTAATTTTATTATATGTAATTTTTTATTTTTTTGTATTTGAATAATTAATGTGCACTTTAATTTTATGTTTTTAAATTTAGATTAATATATCTTTTGATAGTAATGTATATTATTTTTGCCCCCCTAACATAAATTTTCTGAGTCCGTTACGGGTGGGATGGAAATATGGAATAAAAATTTGGGATTGACAGACTAGCCCACCAAATGACGTACTTTTGGTGGGACGGACTAGCTCTTTGCCATTTTTAATTACAAAAAAAAAAAATTACATTGTGATTCATCTAAAATCTATAATTAAAAACACATAAGTTTGTAAATTTTTTTTCACTTACACAAATTGATAAATTATAAATTAATCTATTTAAATAAATAAAAATCTTTTTATACCAAATTGCACAACTGAAACTTAGAAGTGTTG
>NC_029792.2:124724715-124729124 GCF_000816755.2 Arachis ipaensis | reverse complement strand
TATAAGTTTAAGAATTTAATTTTATACAATATAATAATATATTATTATATAAGAAAAATAATTAATTTTTAAATTTATTATTTAAAAATTCATAAATATAATTAGATATTTGTGTAAAAAAATTCAATTTTTAATTTACATTCTCTTGTTATCGTTTTTTACACGATCTCTCTTATCGAATTCTATATTATTTCTCTTATCCCGCTCTTTGAACTTTTTCTGTCAAGCACAACATCTCTTTTTATGTTTCTACTATCACCGTATCGCACGCGTCTTTTTTAACTATTTGATCGAAATTTATTCGTCCAACTTACGAGAACATATTAAATTCTTATTTTATTTTTATTTGTTATCTTATTTTTTTTATAAACAAAATTTATTATATTTATCTTTTTCTAAAATCATCTAAAAACTCTCATTGTTTTAACTTATTTTAAAATTTAAAATTAATTTAAAAATTAATATAAATAAGTGGCATGTTCTCCCATAAAACAATAACCATGATACAATAAAACAATACTTCTTCTTCCTTCTTTCTTCTCTTAGGAGAGAGACCATTGCCATGGGAGTCCCGGAGACATTACGCGAGCCCTGCCCTGATCGTATCCTCGACGACATAGGCAGCGCTTTCGGCATGGGAGCCGTCGGAGGCTCCGGCTTTCACTTCATCAAGGGCTTCTTCAACTCTCCCATGGGTTCCCGCCTCCTCGGCGCGTCACAGGAAGTGCGTCTCAACGCGCCGAGAATAGGCGGAAGCTTTGCGGTTTGGGGTGCACTCTTCTCCACCTTCGACTGCACCATGGTTTATGTTCGTCAGAAGGAGGATCCATGGAACTCAATCATATCTGGATTCGCTGCCGGAGGATTTCTCTCCCTGCGTAAGGGACCCGCCGCCGCCACGCGGTCCGCCGTGTTCGGTGGTATCTTGCTGGCCCTTATTGAAGGAGGTATGATCATGCTTGACAAGACCTTCGCTGCACGGCAGATGCAGATGCCGCCTCTCACGGAGGAACCTATGCTGGCTGGTTACCCTTCAGGCATCGGATTTCCGGGTCAGCATGGTCCTCAGCCTTCTCCGCCGACGGCCTCGAAATCGGAGACTAAAACTTCTTGGTTTGGTGGATTCTTCGGTGGAGGGAAGAAGGAGGAGCCGGCGTCTGGTGGAGGAAGCGAAACGAAGATCCTGGAGAGTTTTGATGCCCCACAGGTTCCGAATTTTGAGTACAAGTGAAAGAAACAACAAAAATAAGAGAAATAATTGGTCTTGGTGGGAAACAAATTCAAGGGTTAGGGTTAGAGTTTTTCTTTGACCGAGATTTTCGTATCAAAGATTATTGTGTCACATAAGTAGAGTTTTCAATAAACGTGTTCTTTTTAAATTGATACTGTTATGCTATGTACTTATGTAGTTATGTAGCTTGATTTTGCCGCCAAAGTATGGACATTTTAGAAAGATAAATGATTTCGGGTAGTATTGCACAGGGTGTTCAAAACGGATTTGAACCGAAGTAAATCGATCAACTGAATCTAGAAAATCGAAAATCGAAAGAACAAAAAAAACACGTTTTACTGTTTTAGTGTTTTTATTGTGGTTCGGTTCGATTTTTAGTTTTAACAATAAAAACCCCAACCGAACCGAGAAAATAAAAAATCCTAAAAAAACCAAGCCCACCCTCCAACGCCAAATGAACGTGACCTAAACGAAACCTAGCCGCCTTCTTTCTCAGTTCTCATAGTCTCGCTCTCTGCACCTCCCAGCGCCGGCGAGAGACCGTTCCTTCCACCACCTCGCAGCGCCGCCGAAGTCTTCCTCCCAGCGCCGCCGAATCTTTCCTCCCACTGCTCCCAGGACCTCCTCGCGGACAGAGCACCACGAAGCCCCAGCCACAGCCAGCGCCCAGCAGCCCAGCACCACCCTCGCACAGTCACACCCAGCAGGCCAGCAGTAGCACAGCACCACCCACTCACTCAGGACCACCCAGCGGACAGACCACCGTTTCTGGCCACCCAGCATAGCACCACCGTTTATGGGGAATCCAACAACCAACCCTTTCCAAACCCAACTCCTTTGTTTCTCAGTCTTCATTGAAACTCTCCATCGACTCTTGTGGATACTCTCTCTCCATTCTTCAGTCTCTTTCGTCATTGGTACCCCTAATCATCTCTCTCGGTGTTCTTCCTTGTAATTTATTTTATTTGGTGAAAAGTCTTTGATTTTGATGACCCTTTTGGTATGATGCTCTGTTAGTGATAATTGGCGGTTAAAGTTTGAAGCTTGTGATGCTGATAATTTATTGTGGATTGTGATGTTCATTCATCGATAATTTAGTTGTAAGCTATGGTTCTGTCTTCATGCATAATCCACGTTTCTATGCTATGATTATGCTGCGATTTACAGATAGTTTGATTTAGTAGCCAATCAATATTGAGATGTTATTATGTTACTGTGTACCAGGTTGGAATATCAGTTTTTAGATTGATCAGGAAATAAGATTTAAATAGCATGAGTTTAATTTGTGGATTGCTTCCTATTTCATGGTTTGGATTGCTTCATATTTGTGGATTGCTTCAGTGTGTATAAACTTGGAGCCTCGTAACAGCTTTTATCTCTTCAAACTACTGTTTAAAATTTATATAGTTAGTGAAATTGATGTACCATGAATTGTTTATTGTTGAATTAAGCTCACAGTTATACCTATTTAAACTTTTGATTTTAAGGGCACGCTTGGAGTTACTGGATCTAATATAAAGAAGTTTAGCTGTTTTGTTGGAGAAGACACTATAATTTAGCTATCTTCTAATGGAAATTTATTTTTATTTTCAATTGTGTTAACTATTGAACTTTTAAACTTCTTTAATTGTCGTATTTGAATTCCTTTTGTTTTTAAATTTCATTGGATCAAGACTCTGTTAGTTATTATGTATTTGTGTTTATCGATTTCAATGTTATGACTTTGTGAAATAGTATGGTAGTATTTTTTTTTAATTGATTGAAAAAAACCGAATAAACCGAACCAAACCAAACCAAACCGATTTTAATTAGTTTGGTTTGGTTTAAATGGCCTCAATAAAAAAATCGAACCAAACCAAACCGCAGTTTAATTAGACAATCGGATTAGATGATCTTTCTCTCAAAAACCGAACCAAACCTCACCGTTAACACCCTGGAAATGTTTCGTTGTTCATTCTTTCTTTATTGCTTAGAGTTTTCAAATTTAAGTTTATGCCAATAATATTATTATGTGCATGGTTGAGAAGCATACTCTAGAGGGTTTGATTAGTAACTCAGTGTTTGTTAGTTCTTTAATTCTCTGAGTACGTTCCCAATTCTCAATATTTTTGGAAATGTGTGATTGAACATCAACTTTGTTAGAAATTAGGTCTTGTTAGACATCAACCTTCAATAATGTGATTTTTTTTTTGTTGAAATATTTGTTTTGGACTGAGTGTTCAACTCATTATTTGATGGTCATCATTCTTTTCCTTCACCAATCACCACAACCTTTTTCGGCATACAATGCTACCGTGGAACTCTCAAACTAGAAGAGGATACTGTATCAGTTCTTCCTATATAATATAATGAACATGTTCCTTTAATTGCACAAACTCTGCAGATTCTAATAAAGATTATCTGCATGCTTGCTTCTATTCTAATTGCATCAGACTTATGTTATTCCTTTTTCTTTAGCAGTTAGATCACTCTATTTTGTAATTGTGGGCTAGTAAGTGCCCTGCTTACTATGTATTGACATTCAGTGTTTGTAGTGGCTAAATTTTCAGATAAGTCCTTCCATTATTGGGAGTGCTTGTTTGGTTTTCTTTGGAGAAATAATAGTGTTCACTGTGCAGTGTGATTATACTCTCCTCTCAACTGTATTATTCACTCAAAATGAAAGATAAAAAAGTGTAATAAGGTATCTGGTGTTCTAGAGACCAGTTTCTTTCTCAATTTTAGCTTAGGCAAAGTTAGGTATGCTTTTTTATTATTGATGCTCTGAATTTACTAGAGAAATTTTAGATTAGTTAATTTCAGCCATGTTAGGAGAAAAGGCAATAAAGTAGCTCATAAACTTGGACATTTGGCTCTTACCATTCTAAATACAATGTGAATCGAAGAGGCCCCTCAGCATGTATTAAATCTAATCTTACTAGATATCATCTGTTCCGTTGAATGAAATTACAATCTTTTTAACCAAAAAAATTACATTTTGATTCATCTAAAACCTCAAATTAAAAACATTTAAATTTGTAAAATTTTTTACACTTACACAAATTGATAAATTGTAAATTTATCTATTTAAATAAATAAAAACCCTTTTATATCGGATAGCACAATCGAAACTTAAAAATGTTCATATTTATATTATAAATAAAATGTAAATATACTTTTAAAACACAAATATATGTGT
>NC_029792.2:124722540-124724669 GCF_000816755.2 Arachis ipaensis | reverse complement strand
TTGTTTTAAAAAATCAATACTTTTAATTAATAGTGTTAAACCCGTGCATCTTACGTTTTAATTTAACATGGTAAATCAAAAGTAGTATTTATAACCATAAATTTTTTAACTTTAGTATAATGCTATCATGGTTATTATATAATAAGTGTATTGAATATATTATTTTGTATTTGTTTAAAATAAAATACAAATGGAACAATTTGAAATCTATAGTATTATTGAACCATAAAAAAAATATTTAAAAAAATAAGAACATGTATCAAAAGACTAACAAAAATTTATCAACAATCTAATATTTTACTAACCTTATTAGAAAAATAATTGCCCTATAATGTTATACTTCATGTTATGCATTTTATTTTAAATTTGAAAGTATAGTTATAAATAAATTAGTTATATCTACGATAAATATTTGTACAAAAGTATAAATCATATCATGTTATTAAAATAAAAATTTTTTTTATCTAAATATATTAAAAACTTCTTTATATTTATGAACAAGTGTAATAATCTGTGTCATGCACATGATGAAATTGAAATTATAAATTTAAGTTGTTTTGTTAAAATTAATTTAAATTATAATAATTTGATTAATAAAAAAGTAGCACGTCATGCATTGTTCGTTTTTTTTAATCTGGTGTTAAGTGTATCAACTCTAATGTAGTTATTAATCGTTTTTATTAATTTACTCTAATGGCGAGCACGTGACAGCACGACGGGTGGCGGCGATGGCAAGCATGTGACGGCGTGACGGGTGGATTCTTTTTACCGTTGAGTGGCCGCTAAGTTTGTTCACTTATTTGGGTTTAGGGTTGCTTGTGAGTTTGGTTATATCAGGAAACAATTAGACTCCAATTATGATGAGTTTCATGATCTTTGGGAGAGAGAAAAATTGTTAGGTAAATTTATGAAGGCAGGTGAGGTAGTTAAATAGGTGGGTTAGAGAGTTCTTTGTTGTGATTGTATTTGGAGCGGGGTTTTCAAAAGATATATACATAAAAATAGATATAATATGATTACAGATGTAACATAAACAAATATATTAAATAAAATGTTAAACCAATATGCTTACCAATGCATTTATTAAGTTTTGCAAATTGGAGAATAAGTATGTATTCATCTGCTTGGTGATCACGTAGATAATTGAGTAATTGGATTGTAAAGTGATCTCATAGTGTGCATCTTATTTTTTCCTCATTTCTAAATAAAAGTGGGAATTAAGAGAAATAAGTAGTAATATATCATAAAAAAAGATAAAAGATTTTGCATGTGAATAGATAATTGTTACAGAACAAAATCTCGTTGAAATATTAAAATTTCATATACTGCAGATCATTCGCAATGTAATGACCACTTCTTCCTGTTTTTGACCATGATATAAGCTCTTCTTTTTCCTATCAAGAGTCTAATAACATCTAATTAAAAAAAACTGAATTAAAAGTATCAAATTAAGAACAAATAAATGAATAATATAATAAATTATTTATAAATTAAAGAGATTTTATCAATTTATTTCATACTAAACAATAAAACTAACAATATATTAATAAAAGGACATACCTTTAAAAAAAGTCATAATACAATTTTAAACATTTGCATAAATTAATGTTAACATTTATGTTATCGATAAAATGATGCTATTATATAATTTCTTGGCAAAAATTAAAAGAAAAAATAATTTTGTGTAGGTTAATACAAATTAACTACGTACCAAATAAGTTAGATAGTTCATTTGTTTGTTTCAATATATCAGCATGAGCAAGAAAATTGAAATGATTGTCAGAAATTTTAGGATAATCGACCGTATTTACTATACGTGACTCATTCTTAAAAGTTATTCTACACACGTGTGCAGTTGGAAGATAAATTTCACTTGATTCCTCGATCACAAAATTTGAGAAAAGACATAGACTCTCCCCTCAATCAGTTCATTTTCAAACATCTTTGTTAAATAATTCTTGATTGAACAATAAATTTTATCACACTGTAAAACAAATTCAATATAAAAGTTATTAGCACTTATAAAGCTATTAAAAATATTTATAAATAAATAATATAATAGAATGAGTATATAAAAAAATATAAATTGTACCTTAAAACGATCAACTTCAATGAGAAATGAAAAATAC
>NC_029792.2:124707966-124722416 GCF_000816755.2 Arachis ipaensis | reverse complement strand
ATAATTATATAAATTAGTTATTATTATTTAATTTTTTATTATTTACGTTATACGTCATATATTTCTGTGATTGAATAAGTCATTATCATATCATATACATTTTTATCATGATTAGAATCATAAATTTTTGTTTTATCAATATCAACTTATTGAAAATTACGATTAATTTAAAATTATATTACAATTATTGAAAATTAAAATGATTGACAATTAATATAAGTATGTATTAAATACTGATTTGATGTATAATTATAAAAAAATTATTAACAATTAACGTAGTTATGTATTAAATGCTAATTTGATGTATAATGATTGTCGATTGACAACTAATTTAATTATGTAGAAAATAAAATATAGAAACTAAAATTAAATTTGTTAACTAATTGAAGCTAGGTAGACAATGTTTTGGTAATTATTTTAGTCTTTAATTATTGATTATTGATTATTATTATTATTATTATAATAAATGGGTCATCATTAACGTAATAACTTGCCACTAATAAAATTATTGCATAATGAATGAGAATTAGAATTGTATCAATATAATTAAAATGAGACCTCAGGGTCCCAACCCGAACCGTCCGGCACCCGACCTACCGAACATTGGCACCGTCTGTGGGGACTCGTCCATGGATTTCGTGCTGGTCCAGACTGGGACAGGTTCCGATGTAGCGCCTCCCGTGCTCGGGGGAGGCACCGTCGCGACGGAATCCCGGCAACAGCAACGGTCGCCCCCGAGGGATGCGACACAGACTCACGAGAGACGCCCCTTCGGGGGGACGGGTGATAACCACGCCAGGATAATGCAAGAACTACGCCACAGAATGCAGGACTTAGAGCGCAGGCTAGCAGAAAGAGAGCGCGACCAACGCTCCCCAGAGCGGAGCCCCACCCGTTCCCGTTCAAGGAGCCGCTCGAGGCGCACGCCGAGTCCCCAATACGAATCGGAGAGCACTGGGGGGCGGGTACGCCCCAGAAGAAGAAGTCGCGACCCCATTATCTACGCCCGACACGAAAGGCGGCGCGCGTCGAACAGGGGCAACGAGGAAGCTCACCGCGAGAACAACGAGTCGAGAAGAACTGCCCGAGGACCCGTCATAATAGGAGCGACTCCTTTCCATCACTCCGTACTCGAGGTCCGACTACCGAAACACTTCGACAAGCCGACAGACATGAAGTATGACGGAACGCAAGACCCCCTGGAACACTTGACGGCCTTTGAGGCCAGGATGAACCTAGAAGGGGTGGGAGACGAGGTCAGATGCCGCGCTTTCCCAGTCACCTTAGCGGGCCTGGCAATACGGTGGTTTAACAACCTCCCGCAAGGCTCGGTGACCCAATTTTCCGACATCAGCCACGCCTTCCTGGCTCAGTTCACCACTAGGATTGTCAAAGCCAAACACCCAATTAATTTGCTGGGGGTGACACAGAGACCCGGAGAGCCGACCAGGAAGTACCTGGACCGTTTTAATGACGAGGGCTTGGAAATTGACGGTCTGACGGACTCAGTGGCAAGTTTGTGTTTAACGAACGGACTCTCGAATGAGGACTTCAGGAAACACCTCACCACAAAGCCCGTCTGGACAGGAAACACCTAAGCCCGTCTGGACAATGCAAGAGATCCAGTGCGTGGCCAAAGAATACATTAACGACGAGGAAGTCAGCCGGGTTGTGGCTTGTGGCTGACGGCAGCCGGCCTACAACCAACCCCGACACTTCGAAGCCAGAGAAAGACCAAAGGAACACGCCAGGGACGGCGGTCCGAGTAAACCACCCAAACCGTTCCCCCGAGTTGGGAAGTTCACCAACTACACCCCCCTCACGGCACCAATCACGAAAGTTTATCAACAGATAGCCGAGAAGGGGATACTGTCGAGACCCCGACCTCTGAAGGACAGAACGGGTGGAAACAAAAGCCTTTACTGCGAATATCACAAGGGATACGGGCACAAGACCCAAGACTGTTTCGACCTGAAGGATGCCCTGGAGCAAGCAATCAGGGACGGAAAGCTTGCCGAATTCTCCCACCTCATAAGGGAGCCGAGGAGACGGAATCGCGACCACGAGGGCGAGGACAGGTCCCGGACGACAAGGCAACGCCAAGAACCGGAGGGAGACGACCACGGTCTCATGGTGGTGAACGTAGTAACAGCGAGGAATTCGGCCCCGAGGTCGAGATCGGTACAGAAGAAAGACACCAAAGTCCTGGCAGTCTCCTCTTCATCTGCGAGAAGTTCCCAGAGGCTCCCATCCATCTCCTTTGGCCCAGAAGATCAATGGTTTGACGAGGTCCTGGAGAGCCCCCCATGGTCATCACGGCCAGAATCGGAACCGGCCTCGTCAAACGGATCCTCGTGGATACAGGGGCGGACTCAAACATCATGTTCCGCAACGTATTCGATGCCCTGGGACTACGTGACGCCGACCTAGCGACCCACCAACACGGTGTGGTAGGGTTGGGCGATCACTTTATCAAGCCCGATGGGATTATCTCCCTCCCGACCTCCATGGGACAAGGACAGAGGCGAAGGACAGTAGTGGCCGATTTCGTAGTTTTGCGGGATTTCACAGCCTACAACATCATCCTGGGGAGGAAAACCATCAACGACCTTGGAGCAGCGATCAGTACGAAGATGCTCGTAATGAAGTTTGTTACTGATGACGGATACGTAGGATCCATTAGAGGAGACTTGGAAACGGCAGTCGCCTGCGACCACGCCAGCCTTTCCTTGAGGAAAAAATCCAAAGAAGCATCAGGGGTATTCCTTGCCGACCTGGATGCCAGAGTAGATGACAAGCCCAGGCTCGAGCCAGAGGGGGACCTGGAAAAATTCAGAGTTGGGGACGCGGAGGAGAAATTTACATTCATAAACAGAAATCTCCCCTATGAATTGAAAGAACCTTTGATGGAGATGATTAGTGCCAACGCTGACCTGTTTGCTTGGACACCGTCCGACATGCCGGGGATAGACCCCCAACTCATGTCACATAGCCTGGCCGTCAAACCGGAAGCCTAGCCGGTGGCCCAAAGGAGAAGGAAGATGTCACAAGAAAGGGCAGAAGAGGTGGCCAGACAGACGGCCGGCCTCCTTGAAGCAGGGTTCATCCGTGAACTAGACTACTCCACTTGGCTATCAAATGTGGTTTTGGTAAAAAAGCACAATGGGAGGTAGAGAATGTGTGTGGACTACTCCGACCTCAACAAAGCATGCCCCAAAGACTGCTATCCCCACGCCAACATCGACGCACTCGTTGACGCGGCGGCGGGGTACCGGTATCTGAGCTTCATGGACGCTTACTCTGGGTACAATCAAATACCGATGCACCAGCCCGACGAAGACAAAACGGCGTTCATAACGCCTGGAGGGATCTATTGCTACAAAGTGATGCCGTTTGGCTTGAAAAATGAGAGATTCCGACCTAACGACCCACCAGCACGGTGTGGTAGGGTTAGGCGACCACTTCATCAAGCCGGACGGAATCATCACACTCCCGACCTCTGTGGGACTAGGGCAAAGAAGGAGAACAGTCATGGCAGACTTTGTGATATTACGGGATTCGACGGCTTATAACATAATCCTGGGGAGAAAGACCATTAACGACTTGGGGGCAGCTATCAGTACGAAACTACTGGTGATGAAGTTCATCACCGATGACGGATCCGTGGGATCCCTCAGAGGCGACTTGGAAACGGCGGTCGCTTGCGACCACGCCAGCCTTTCTCTCAGAAAGAAATCCAAAGAAGTGTCAGGGGTCTTCCTGGCCGACCTGGATGCCAGGGTAGATGACAAACCCAGACCAGAGCCAGAAGGAGACTTGGAAAAGTTCAGAGTCGGCGAGGAGGACGATAAATTCACATTCATAAACAGAAACCTCCCCCACGAGATAAAGGAGCCTTTGATGGAAATGATCAGGCCCAATGCCGACCTCTTTGCCTGGACACCTGCCGACATGCCCGGGATAGATCCCCAGCTCATGTCGCATCACCTGGCCGTAAAGGCAGGAGCCAAACCAATGGCCCAGAGAAGGAGGAAAATGTCGCAGGAAAGGGCGGACGAGGTAGCCAAGCAAACGGCCAGCCTCTTAGAAGCGGGATTCATCCGGGAACTTATGGGCAAAACAGTAGAAGTCTATGTGGATGACATACTCGCAAAGACCGCACGACCTGACGATCTCCTGAACGACCTTAACGGCGTTTTCTCGTCCCTACGACAACACGACATGAGGCTTAATCCGCTCAAATGCGCGTTCGCCATGGAGGCCGGAAAGTTCCTGGGCTTCATGATCACTCAAAGAGGAGTGGAAGCCAACCCCGAAAAGTGCCAAGCGGTCCTTCAGATGAAGAGTCCGGGTTGCATCAAAGACGTCCAGAGGCTTGCCGGAAGACTGACAGCTTTATCCCGTTTCCTCGGCGCATCGGCGGAAAGAGCCCTACCCTTCTTCAATTTAATGAGAAAGGGAATGACGTTCGAATCGACCCCAGCGTGCGAAGAGGCATTCAACCACTTCAAGGAAATCTTGGCGACACCGCCAGTTCTCGGGAAACCCAGGGCCGGAGATAGGTAGAGGCCGCAAACAAAGTCATCCTTCTTGGTCTAAAGAAACGCCTAGACAATAAGAAAGGAAACTGGGCCGACGAACTCCCCTCCGTCTTATGGTCCTACCGGACAACCGAGCAAAGTGCCACGGGGGAAACTCCCTTTCGCCTGACATACGGGGTCGACGCGGTAATACCAGTCGAAATCGGTGAACCAAGTCCCCGACTACTACTTGCGGGCATGAGCGAAGCGGTCGAGAAAGACCTGATTGAAGAAACAAGGGAGATGGCCCACCTAACAGAAGCGGCACTGAAACAAAGAATAGCCCTGCGTTACAACGCAAAAATCCTCAAACGAGACTTCGAGGAAAGGGACCTCGTCTTGCGGCGCAACGACATCGGCGTCCCGACCCCAGGAGAAGGTAAGCTGGCGGCAAATTGGGAAGGTCCCTACAGGGTAAGGGAGGTACTCGGTAAAGGCGCTTACAAACTCGAAAAACTCGACGGCAAGGAAATACCCAGAACATGGAACGCAGGTAACCTAAAGAGGTTCTACTCCTGACCCACTGGCTCACCGACCAGGGAGCCTAACCAGATAGTTGATATTTGCCCTATCTACACGTTAATTCATCTTGTTTAATTACTTTGTCAAATACTTGCCCAACTGACGAGTAATTTTCACTTGTTCAAATTTTTTACTTGATAAAACTTTCTTACTCCACATCTGTTTCACATGACTAAAACCTAAAACGGCACCCCGGGATTGATCACCCCGGAAGCCAGACGGCTCATAGGCCTCAACCAATTCGACGACGACGCGACCAAACCGGTCCAAACTGTTACCAAATGTGAAAACGGCGAGACGGGCACAAGAAATAAGCCCACCCAGAATAAACGGTAACACGCTAACGGCAACACGACGAAACAACGAAATAAGTACAAATCACAGCAATCAAACGACGATAACTTATAAAGCGTCAAAATACGGAATGGACAAGTAAATTGTTCAAAACAAACAAAACGACAAAATATCCTAAGTTACAAGACTTCACTTCCTCGGCATATCAACAATTTTTCCGTCCTGGATAGTCTTGAAAACACCAATTGACGACGTCTCGAAATCAGGAGCAGCAATCCTCAGCTGAGCCTTCAGGGCATCTTCGGTCATCAAGATAGCATTCTTCCCTTGCTCCTTGGCCACCTTAAGCTTCTTCTTAAGCTCAGCGGCCTCTGCTTTAGCGGCCTTCGCCTCCAAGACGGCCTGCTCCCGCTCCTTTTCCAAGGCGACAACCCGACCCTGAGCGGCGTTCAGTTGACCCTCCAGTGTCATCTCACGCTCAAGAAGCCGGGCCACGGTCTCATCGGACGCCTTCAACCTCTCCGCAACAAACGACGACTTCTCCTCAGCAGCACTGAGCTTCCCCCCCATCTCGGACAGCTGACTTTGGAGGAGCTCAACTTGAGCCTTAAAGTCATTGTTCGCCTTAGCAGAGGACTCAAGCTTCCTCCGAAGTGCCTCCATACCGGATAACTCAAATTCGGCCTTCCGAGCTATCACGGCCCCACGAAGCAAGGTGCGATACATCCACCTCGCCTGCCCGGACAGTTCGGTTTCATGAAAATGCTCTTCTGTCCCGGGTATCAGTTGGGAGTCAATGAATTTGGTAGCATCAAAGTTCCTCTCCATTATGGTAAGGGCCCCTTCCGGGCTGGAAGACATCTTTCGCTTCTTGGGAGTATGGATAAGCTCCACGTCACTGTCCGGATGAGGGGTGAGAGTCGCGTGCCCATCAGCGGGCCCTTCATCGCGAGTAGGGGAAGCCTGACCCCCTACGATCTGTTTTCCCGACGTTTCGGTATCCCGAGTAGGGGAAGCCTGACTCTCTTTCTCCCCTGAAGGACCCTCCGACTTACCGACGTCCTTCTCTTCGGCATTCTCGTCATCACTTGCCTCAAAAAAGGTCTTCATCAGATTCTCAAGACCGGTCACGGTGGCAGACATCTCCACTGCAACAAACAACAAGCACGATTAGTCGTTAGATCGGAAAAAAAAAAAAAACGACTAAGAAACATAGGCAAACAAAGAAGACAACTCACGAATATAGCTCCTGGCGGCCTCCCGCTCACCCATAAGAAGATGTGGGTTCACGGGGTTCTTTTCAAAGATAGCAAGAAGGACGTCAGCTATCTGCCTATCTACAGCCGACAACCTTTTGTACGACACTTTGACGAAAGGATTCGACCCCGCGCCAAAACTCCAATAAGTCTGGATAAGGCGCTCCCCCTCTAACGACAACCAGAAGGGGTGACGACCCTTACGACCAGACGAGCCTCTCCACCATTCCGAGCGTTGACCTCAGGGTCCCAACCCGAACCGTCCGGCACCCGACCTACCGAACAATTATAATCAAGATATTTTCTTAAATTAGTATAATCATGTATTATTCATTAAATGCTAATTGTAATATTGTAATATAATTATAATAAAGATATTTTTCTAAAATAAATTTATTAGAAGAGATAATAGTACTTTCATTTTGGAGGAAAAATAAATTCATGAGAAATTGACACCTTATTTTTATTAGTTAAAATTTCGTATTATATAAAGAATGATATAATCTTCAATGTATTCCTTATATAAAATACAACATCAACAACAACAACAAAGCATTGTCCCACTAGATAGGGTCGGCTACATGAATCAAACGACGCCATTGTGCTCTGTCATGTATCATGTCTACAGGGATCGTTTACATGTAGATCTCGTTTGACCACCTCATTCCTCATTTTCTTAGGTCTTCCTCTGCCTTTCACCCCTTATCCATCTTTCATCTCATCCACCCTCCTGACTAGGTGTTCTGTCGGTCTTCTTCTCACATGTCCAAACCACCTGAGATGCGATTCTACCATCTTTTCCACAATGGGTTCTACTCCAACTCTCTCCCTTCTATCTTCGTTTCTTATTTTATCCAATCGTATATGACCACTCATCCATCTCAACATCTTCATCTCTACCACACTCAACTTTTTGGACGCTTTATCAAGGCTTTCATGTTTCATGCCGTCAGCCCAAATCAGAAAACCCTGCTGGGTTCTATTTAAGATATATTCTTCTTTCTTCTTTCTTCTCTTCTGAGAGAGAGAAAAAGAGAGAAACCGAATCGAATCGATTGCTATGGGAACCCCGGAGACAACACGCGAGCCCTGCCCTGATCGCATCCTTGACGACATTGGCGGCGCTTTCGGCATGGGAGTCTTCGGAGGCTCCGGCTTTCACTTCATCAAGGGCTTCTTCAACTCTCCCAAGGGTTCACGCCTCGTCGGTGCTTCACAGGCAGTTCGTCTCAACGCGCCGAGACTGGGCGGAAGCTTTGCGGTTTGGGGTGGACTCTTCGCCACCTTCGACTGTACCTTGGTCTATGTTCGTCAGAAGGAGGATCCATGGAACTCAATCATATCTGGATTCGCTGCCGGAGGATTTCTCTCCCTGCGTCATGGACCCGCCGTCGCCACGCGCTCCGCCGTGTTCGGTGGTGTCTTGCTGGCCCTTATGGAAGGAGGTATGATCATGCTTAACAAGACCTTATATGCGGTACCGCCTCTCACGGAGGAAGCTACGCTGGCTGGTTACCCTTCAGGCGTCGGATTTCCGGGTCAGCACGGTCCTCAGCCTTCTCCGCCGACGGCCTCGAAATCGGAGGCTAAAACTTCTTGGTTTGGTGGATTCTTCGGTGGAGGGAAGAAGGAGGAGCCGGCTTTTGGTAGAGAAAGCGAAACGAAGATTCTGGAGAGTTTTGATGCCCCACAGGTGCCGAATTTCGAGTACAAGTGAAAGAAACAAAATAGAAAAGGAGAAATAAGTGGTCTTGGGGGAACAAATTCAAGGGTTAGGATTAGGGTCGAGATTCTTGCATCAGCTAAGTATAGTTTTCAATTAATTTGTTCTTTTTAAATTGCTACTGTTATGCTATGTAGCTTAATTTTGTCGGGAAATTATGAACCTTTTAGAAGGATAAATGGATTCAGGTGGTATTGCACTCTGTAAATGTTCATTCTTTCATTATTGCTTAAAGTTTTCAAATTTAAGTATTATGTGCATGGTTGAGAAGCATATTAGTAACTTAGTGTTTTTTAGTTCTTTAATTCTCTGAGTACGTTCCCAGTTCTCAATATTTTTGGAAATGTGTGATTGAACGTCAACCTTGTTAGAAGTTAGGTCTTGTTAGACATCAACCTTCAATAATGTGATTTTTTTCTTGTTGAAATATTTATTTTGGACTGAGTGTTCAACTCATTATTTGATGGTCATCATTCTTTTCTTTCACCAATCACCAGAACCTTTTTCGGCATACAATGCTACCGTGGAACTCTCTAACTAGAAGAAGATACTGTCTCAGTTCTTCCTATATAATATAATGAACATGTTCCTTTAATTGCACAAACTCTGCAGATTCTAATAAAGATTATCTGCATGCTTGCTTCTATTCTAATTGCATCAGACTTATGTTATTCCTTTTTCTTTAGCAGTTAGATCACTGTATTTTATAATTGTGGGCTAGTAAGTGCCCTGCTTACTATGTATTGACATTTATATTCAGTGTTTGTAGTGGCTAAATTTCCAGATAAGTCCTTCCATTATTGAGAGTGCTTGTTTGGTTTTCTTTGGAGAAATAATAGTGTTAACTGTGCAGGCAGGGGTAGGCTCCTCTAAAAGTGTAGTTGATGAATTGGTGTGAAGAAGAGAAGAAGCAGTAGGCATGTAAGCAGGGGAGGAGAGGGCGGGTTGAACCCTAACGATTAATGTGCTAAACATAACCGCTTGATGTGGTGTAATTGAAAGGTAAAAAAGTGCAATAAGGTATCTGGTGTTCTAGAGACCAGTTTCTCTCTCAATTTTAGCTTCGGCAAAGTTAGTTACAAGATATCATTCTTGCATCTATATTGCTATTCCTCCTTGAACCTGACTATGGTAAAATAGTTAGATGGGGTAACATTGCAACGGGGCGGGGATAATTCAGCCACATCACTATCAATTTGCGAAGATGCGAGTGTCGTCAAAACTCCAGTATTACTAGTCAAATAACTGATCTTAGTCAAAATTTACTTTTATTGAGGAAGGGCCTGCTCTCTGGTTCTCCCATGGTATTGATCAACATTATTGCTTTGCTTTTACTTTAGAAGATTTTCATTGGCAACATGACTTGATGATGAAGTATGATTGGGACTTTGATCATGACTTGGAACTTGGAAGATGTTCCTGCTATGGACTTATGGAAAGATGACTTCTTATTGTGTTGAAAAGCAATATACCCTAATCACACATTGTTGTTCTTTTTGACAGCTATTTACAGTTATATGTCATTTCTGACCACTTTCTTCTAACTATTATTTAGAGAAGACTTTATCAGGATGCACATAGTTTATCTGACTGTTTGGTATTACCATCCGCAGTTGCAGAATGTAAGCTGAAAGATGGTAACTGGCTGCAATGGGATACTTTGCGTGTGCTAACCTGATGTAGTCAGTGCTGTCAAAGGTTGGTAATTTTCAGCTTTTGGTGGTTTTGGTTTGAGCATGAATGACTTTTCTTTGCGTTGTTATCAAAATCTTTCTGTTAAGTTATTTCTGTCCTAATGTTGTGTTGATATGCTATACCTTCGTTTAGTTTGTTCTTCGATATCATTTACTAACTCCGCCTATGTTACACTTGCGGTACATAGCCGGTCCCAAGCCCGGATAAAGGAGGAGGGTTGTGTTAGGTCTTCGGCAACCAACATAAAAATATAGCCGAACCCCCATGACATGAATCAAAGACATTATTGTTGTTGTTCGATATCATTTACTCACCATGGGCTATCCTTTCGTGCAAGATTAGCAACCATCTCTCATCTTCACAACTTAGAATCAGAGAAATTACCAGAATCCCGGTGCCAAGTTCCTTTTTACTATTGACAAATGTGCACTTAGTGATTTGTGACTAATAGAAACCCCAAATAGAAACAGGGGGGAGAGGAGCGAAAGAGATGCAATGTCCCTTGGGACTAAAATTAACATGAAATGTTGCACAGAACATACAGTAAAAGTTTCTGAGCCCAGCATAGGGTGTTCATTCTCTCCGAAACATAACCTTAAAATTCTCTCCCACTGACCAGTTTGGTATCAAATTGGCTGGTTCCTACGGATTATTGCAGATCCATTCCTAATGCTGAACCAAACCGGCTTGTTGACTTGTTCAGTCCGGTTTTAATAACTATGCACATATTCCTATATTCTCCCACTCACAATTGCACAACTCAGCAGTGAGTTACATGTAGTACGGTCCACTTGATTTAGTTCCCACCCCCCAAAACTTGCCGATGTAACTAACAATATCAATTGTTATGCTAGATTGTTAATTTCATAGTTTGATTTTGTTGTAGGTGGGGGGGACAGTGAAGATCCATGGATGTTGTTAATTTCATAGTTTGCAGTTTTGCACAAGCCTTTAGAAGCTTTGGTTGCTAAGTTCTTTTTGTTTGGCGCTTGGTAGTGTAACTAATAGCGGATAGCAATTAGCATCTCAGTGTTGATGTTGAGCCAAAATCCTGTGTGAAAATATGGTGGCATATGGGGGAAGGCATAGCAGCCTATGATGAATTTTACCAACACAGAGAATGAAATAACCCATAACGAAAAGAATGATATCAACTATCAACTAATGTATTACATAGAAAGTAGAAAAAGGAATACTATAAATAAGGAAACAACTCAAACAAGCGATACTATAGTGGTAACTGGCAACGTTGTTGGGCTACTCTGCTCTAATATTTCTTGGGCCTTTATTGGGCTTTTTAAATTCATATACACAACAAAGAGAAAAATCTTGGTTTGCCTATTTTTATTTTATTTCAAATTCATATTACCAACAACATTTCTATTTGAAAATGCAGTGGTTGTGTGTTAATTATGTTAATTTTCTTTTTCCTATGATATATTTATATGCATGAATAGTAATACTTCGTTTTTTTAAGCCTCGCTAAACATGCCATAAAGGGTGGTCTAGTGGGATTGTTCATGTCTTAAACAATGGGTTCTTTATCCAAATAAAATAAAAAAGAGCTTTTATTATCATATTATCCTAAATTAATTTCTATTATAAATTGTCTTATTCTTTATTTATGTAGATTGTTGTAGAATACATTGTTTCAAGTTTTGTACGTAATACGATGTAACACTGCAGCTATTTAGTAGCATGATTTGGCTAAAGGATTATATTGCTAAATTGTTGCACCCCAATACGAATCTAAAAAATTTTCACAATAGAGACAAAGTATATATAATATGATAATAATTTTTGTAATTATATTATTGTAAAATATGATTAGTCTTTAAATAATGTAACTAAAAAATTAAAGCGATAAAATAATAATTTAAAATTTTATTCTTCTGAATTTTATATTTTAAAAAGTTTCAATAATTTTTTCATTATGAATACAATTAAATATCTCTTTTTATATATGTTATTAAAAATTTGTTTAAAACTTTATTTCCCGTACGATTATGGAGCCAATTTTTTATGATATTCATAACAGAGATAGTTCTTTCATAAAATTTAAATTAGAAGAAATATTAATAGATAAATAATATTTTTTTGAGTCTTAACCAATTTTTTAGAAAGAACACTAATCTTTTTTAAATTTGAGAATTGATTATTGGAACACATATTTAAATATGAAGTTTTCAAGTTGACTATCAAGTATCAAAAGTTAAATTAAAGAAAATTCTAATAGATAAAATTAAATTTGAAAAAAATAGAACATCAGTCAAGAGTTAGGGAATTGGAAAGTTTGGGATAATTAAGAGTAATTATAAAGCTGTAATTTATTTTGACTTCTAACTTTTTGTTTTTATTAATTTTTCTTTCTAAAATTTAATATTAAAATAAGTTTAATAAGATATCAATATTAATAATATGATCGAGGCAAATAAATTTTTAAGTGACAATTAAATTCTTGAAGATATTGACTTTGGACTAATTTATTCTTGAAAAAAAAAAGTATCAATTAGGTTCTCTGAGATAGCAAACGGTGGATATGTATGTCCTTCTGTCAATAAATAATGCGAAACGAAACTGAATTTTCTATATATTTCGTTATTTAATTTTCTATATATTTCGTTATTTACAGTGGTGCATGACTCGTTACTGTCACATGAGTAGGAAAATTATGTAGTTTTGGACTTATCTTTTTAGTTTTCATATATCATTTATCAACTATTCTCTATTTATCATAAATTCTATCAAAATAAGTGAAGTTTTACTTCAAAAGTTGTTATCTGTATGACTATCTTTTACAGATAGACATGTCAGAGTAATTAACAATACATATAAATATTACCATTAGGTTTTAGTTGATAAATTGATAAAAGGACATTATGTGTCCACCGTTTGCTATTTTGAAGGACTAAATTGGTACTTTTTTATTCTTAGGGACTAATTTATCCGAAATCAAAATTTTGAAGGACCTAATTGTTATTTTACTCTAAACTTTTTTTATTAGGAGCTATCCAAGGGAGTTTAAAATTTCAATGGGGCACTTGTCCCCCTCCCTTGTGAATAAAACTGAGGCACTACGATTTAGTAATAAAGTCCTTAAAGAACTAAACCAATAGATCCTACATCGATTTAGTAGTACATGTAGCGATTTAGTAAACTATAAATACCCAAAGTACAACGATTTACCAGGGACCAATGTTGCTAATACCCAGTGACGAATGCAGAAAATTTTAATAGTGGAACAAAAAAATATATATATATATAAAATAATTTTTATAATTAAATATTATGTATATATAAAAATTAATTATTAAATTATTTATTAATCATTATGTATTTTTATATAAATATATGTATTGTTTAATTTATTTTTAATGTATATTTGTTATTTCAATATATATACACAAGTAGTTATTTTTTATGTAAACATAACATGATTAATTTTTATAATATCTAATTTTACAAATTAAAACACTAAAATAATCATGTATAAACAAAGTAAAATATATTTTTTGTCCTTAAAGTTTGACAAAAGTTTTAAAAATATTCCTAAGTTTTATTTTGTTTTACTTTTGTCCCAAAAGTTTTCGATTTGCATCAAATATACCCCTGACGGCTAATTTTTAAAAAAATTTAAGATCGATTCAACAACAATTTCATAAGAACAACCCCTCAACACAAGCAAATCAAGCATAATTTTTATGCATTATTGTTATATTAGTATTTAATTTTTTGAAAATTTAGCCTTCGAGGCCGATGATATATTTGATGTAAATCGAAAACTTTTAGGGCAAAATTGAAACAAAATAAAACTTAGGGGTATTTTTAAAACTTTTGCCAAACTTCGTAAAATAAAAATATACTTAATCCTTATAAATATCTGTCTTTTTATATAGGATAATGCTACATATTCATATTTTTTTGTTAACCAAGTCCAATCAAATTTGTCTAAGACAACAAAAATCAGTTATGACTAATATTATTTTAAGTTTTATTGTTTAACTTTGTTAGACTTAATTCATAAAAAGACTTGGATGTGTAGTATTTCTTTTACATATATATAAGTAAATATTTATTTAGAAATTTACTTCTTATACAATTAAAAGTCAATTCTTATTGAGATTCATAGTTGAAAAAGTTCTTTTAATTAATATAGTTATAGAAAAAAAATTAAAACTAATATAAAAAAAGATAAATAACACCCTTTCGAGTTGATCTCTAAGAAAAAACACAAATTTCATTTAAATTGAGAATTGATTATTCTAATGACATCTAATATGAAATTTTTAAATTAACTATGAAGTACCAAAAGTTAAATAAAAAATTATTGTGGGGTCAAATTTAATAATTTAATGAGGGTAAATAAATATTATTATTATA
>NC_029792.2:124703281-124704175 GCF_000816755.2 Arachis ipaensis | reverse complement strand
AACTAATGGAATTATGATGTTTCTGAAATACTTAAAATCTTTTTCTATTGTATAATTGACTTAAACTTTACCAATGCAGACTATGTGAATGATTATCTCGAAAATATGACCAAAATACAAAAGTTTGACAAAATGAATGGAAAAATAAGTGGTTGTTGAAATATTCTCTTTCAGGGATCGCAAGGGTTTATGGTACACCATTACCAGCCATCACCATCAATGTTGCAAGTAAACGACACAAAAATAATGAGTTGAAATTTATAAGGTTTATAGTCTACGCGGCACACTTGAATCAATCAAAGACCGCAACAATTGCGCCACTGAACTCGAAGTACCCAACAAGCTTGTACTTGGAAATGAGGTCTTTCACTCCAAATCTTTAATGTCACAATCAATCTCCATTACATTGGTCTTTAGCCCTTTACACAAACTCATGAATACTTGACTTTCTAAGCATAGAGTGAGTCTTTGTGAATATTATTTAGGATTCATATATATTTTTCTGGTATAATAATATACATCAGAAAATATTAATCTTTATTTTTTTAACCTTTCTTCTTCCACTACATTATTTGTTGATTAAAGAAAAGTTTATTCTCTAGCAATTATGTGAAATAATAGAAAATATCTTTATATTAGATATATTAGGTGAATAAAACTGATTATAAAAAATAAAAAATATTAGATGACTATCAAAATTTATTATTTTTTGTCATTAATATTTAATATATGGGTTAAAGTATCTCATTAGATTACTAAACTAAAGAAATTTAGTTGATAGCTAAAAGTGATGGACAAAAATAATAAATTCTGAAGATACTCTAGCATTTTTTATAAAAAATTATTACTATTAATTATTTTTTCTTACCCATTTTCCTCACTTATTCTATTTGC
>NC_029792.2:124696312-124702695 GCF_000816755.2 Arachis ipaensis | reverse complement strand
ATAAATAGATACCTATTCAAAACTTACAAATTAAAAATCAATCTTAATATTTCAATAATTTTAAAATAAGGTAAAAGAAATAACTATTTTTAATGTCTTGACATATATATAATAAATACTTAATATTTTGAGTAAAATATCGTTTTTATCCCAACGTTTGGGGTAAGTCCCAAAATTGTCCCTAATGTTTAAATTGGTTTATTTATTTTATGTCCCTAACGTTTTAAAATATCGTTTTAGGGATCTGTTAATAGAATTGGCGGCGAAACAAAATTGAGACGATTTTAAAACGTTAGAGACATAAATAAGACAAAAACGTTGGGGATAAAAACAATACATAAAAATAAATTTTAATTTTATCCTTTAATAATATCAATTTTTTACGGTATATAGTTATTCAATTTTTTTAATCACATATAAGTAAATTACACTTAATTACATTACTTTCATTATAAATAAATTTATTTTTTTTATAATTTTACTTTTAAAGATTTTTACAGGAATATAATTTTTATGATCCTATTAGTGTTTTTGCCCGTAATAACATTACAGGAATATAAATATTTTAAAATTACGTTATTTTTATCCTGATATTATTGATTATAGCACAAAAGATTTATAGAATCAAACTAATTTTACAAAAAAAGATCGTAGGGAATAAAAGTCCTTGTTGACTAAAAAGAACAAGGTCTTCATAGATAAAAAAATCAAATAATAAATTTTTTAGTTATTATTTTCATGTGAAAGAGTTTAATTTTTTACTAATAATTAATTTTAGTATTTATTATCTTAAACTTGAAAACAAATATTTTTTTTATCTTAATGTTATTTATTTATAAGTTTTGGTGGTTTAATATTTTAGCTAATTATATATTAGATTTATACTTTATTTAAGATTTTTTATACTTTATATTTAATTATAATAAAACTATTTTATTGGTACGAATGATTTGTAATTTTTACTTCAGGGTTGAAATCACGGTGTGTTTTACTTTATACACTTTTTTTTGGGTCAATATTCATTATAAAATAATGGGTAAATTAGGAAATTGCTTTATTTATGATTGTCAAAAACGCTCAATATCATTATTGGCCATTGACTCGATCTCCTACCGTTTGAAAGGCTCACGAATAGAAACAGAGCAAGACTCATAAGTCATAATTCATAAATGATTATAGAAACTGAGCCATGAATTTATGTTATGTTAATTAGAGTTGAAATTGAATAACGGAATAGAATCAGTAAAGATAAATACAAAAGTAGAAACTTTGTACAAAGAGAAATAATTAAGATTACAATAGTTTCAATGATATTAAATATATATTTTTTTATTTTTTAAAAATATTTCTATATTCTTAACAAAATGTCTTTAGAACAATTGTTAGATAATAAATTCCAAATCCATTCATCCTTAGTAGCTAATTGTTTTATGTATTCTGTAATCTACACGTTTTTTTTGTATCACTTGTTTCCTTTTTCCTCTTTCTTTTTAATTTCTCTATCAATAATTATTCAAATAGTGATTTATAAGTATCATAAATTTAGAGAAATAATGAAAATTAATCAATGATGAACGAATATAAATATTTAATAATGTAGAGTTATAGATTTTAGAGGTCTAGTTTTTTTTTTTTTTGAAATATATATTAACTGATGACAATATAAAATATTTTATTTTACACAGTCGTGCAATTATATCCGTTTTTTATAAATATTTACGCGATCAATTGAAATAGTAGTTATTTTATATTTTTGTACGACACCATGTTACGTGATTAGATACACGTGTAAAGTTATTTTTTATTGATAGTACATCAAAATTAAATTTATATTATTATATTATATAATTAAATATGTGAAAAACCTAAACCATAGCCCATAACATAGCTGATATGGCAGTACGTTTAGTTGTTGTGTGTTTTACGTTTTACCACATCAAACAAACAAAACAAACTTCCACTCTCTCTCTCTCCTCTCACAACACTCCACTCCACACACTCCCATCTCTCTTGTGACTCTTTCTTCTCTTCTCTCGTATTATTATTTTTTTCCATCTTCTCCAACAACAAACACAAAATAATAATGGGCAAAGGAGGTACACAATCGTCATCCTCCGCCGCGGCGGCCACGTCGTCGCAACCAATAAGCGACGGCGTTTTGAAGAAGATAGTCGTGGCCTACACCTACGTGGCCATATGGATCTTCCTGTCGTTCACAGTGATCGTGTACAACAAATACATTCTGGACAAGAAGCTGTACAACTGGCCATTCCCGATCTCGCTCACGATGATCCACATGTCATTCTGCGCCTCCCTCGCGTTCTTCCTCGTCCGCGTCCTCCGCCTCGTGGATCTCCCCTCCGCCATGTCCACCTCCCTCTACATCTCCTCCGTCGTCCCGATCGGCGCCCTCTACTCGCTCTCCCTCTGGCTCTCCAACTCCGCCTACATCTACCTCTCCGTCTCCTTCATCCAGATGCTCAAGGCACTCATGCCGGTCGCCGTCTACTCCATCGGCGTTCTCCTCAAGAAAGAGTCTTACCACAGCAACACCATGCTCAACATGTTATCCATCTCCCTCGGCGTCGCCGTCGCTGCCTACGGCGAAGCCAGGTTCGACACCTGGGGAGTTACATTGCAGATTGGAGCCGTGGCGTTTGAAGCCACGCGCCTCGTCCTGATCCAGATTCTGCTGACGTCAAAGGGAATCTCGCTTAACCCTATAACTTCTCTCTACTACGTTGCGCCGTGCTGTTTGCTTTTTCTATCTGTACCGTGGCTCGTTGTGGAGTACCCTCTGCTGAGGGAAACTTCGAGTTTTCAGTTTGATTGGGTCATTTTCGGTACCAATTCGCTTTGCGCTTTCGCCCTCAACCTTGCGGTGTTCTTGCTGGTTGGGAAGACGTCGGCGCTGACCATGAACGTCGCCGGAGTGGTCAAAGATTGGTTGCTTATTGCGTTTTCTTGGTCTGTGATTCGCGATACTGTTACGCCGATTAATTTGTTTGGATATGGGCTTGCGTTTCTTGGTGTGGCGTATTATAATCATGCCAAGTTGCAGGGGCTCAAGGCTAAGGAGGCGCAGAGGAAGGTTGAGGGTGGTGGCGCCGGCGGTGACCATGATGAGGAGAAAGGGAGGTTGCTGCCGGATAGGGATGGAGACAAGAGGGGTGATCAGCAAAAGTGAAAAGATTTTGGTTTCCAAAAAACTGTTTCTTGAACATAGTCATTATCGTCATCTGTTTATCATCCAATAATGATATATATAAGGATGATGAGTTAGCAGAAATACGATGATAACTATATTTAAATAATGTTGTTAATGTGGTAGTTTAGTTTAGAAACGAAAACAATGGAGTAAAAAATAAAACATGGAGCAGAGGAGGAAGAACAAAATGGAGTCAGGACTAGTAGAAGGTGGCATCCTCTGCAACTTGAAGATTTGGTAATTTTTTTTTCTTATAGATATTTACAATATATTGTGACGGATTTGGGATTCGGAGAATTTGTTGCCTGAAGAGTGAATCACATGTGTAACTAGAATGAGAGTCTCAAATCCTTTTATTTATTTACTTTCCTTAGTTTTTCTTTTCATGCTGTGTTACTATAGGGACTTATATGGAGTTTTTCTAATGCTTATTTAAACATGATACATTTTCTGTTCAGTGTTTGGCCATATGATGTTGAATGAGTAATTAGTCATTTCTGACCATGAAAGATTGAGGCGCTGACAATACTGACCATGATTAATTTAAATTAACTTTGTAACCATGAAAGATTTGCTCCGTTTAACATTTCTAACCAAACGTCAATTTTTTAAATTTGCCGTTAATAAGCCAAAGATGTATTTGCTTTTGTCAAATTCTCAATTTTTTTGTGGTTAAATATGTCAACAAATATATATTTATTCCCTTTCCATTCCAATTCAACATCAATCCAGAAAAAGAATATATTCAAATCAAACCTCAATTCTATATTTTAAATGCTAGAAACATGATTGAAAAGAAACACAACACAAGTCCTATAACAATTGACAAAATTCATATCCTAATTTCTATAATTTCTCCTTTAATCTTTCCTATCTTCATAATTACTTTCATAATAAATATAGAAGAAGAAGCATGATAAACGCAGAAGAAGCATAATAGCTATCATAATAAATCCATATTCTACTCATAACTACATTTTCAACCTTTCATAACTAGGATTTCAGATTTTTGAATAATCCACACACTTATGAAGAAGAAGCACATAGGATCATTATAGTAAAATTAGGCAGTAATACCATGTTGGAAACCCAAGTTGAAAGGATACTTGCCACATAGGAAGCTTCACTAACGACAAATTTAAAAAGTTGACGTTTGGTTAGAAATGTCAAACGGAACAAATTTTTCATAGTTACAAAGTTAATTTAAATTAGTCATAGTCAGTATTATCAGCACCTCAATTTTTTATGGTCAGAAATGGCTAATTACTCTATGTTGAATCCATTACCCTGCTATGGTGACTGGAATTCATTCCTAGTAGGACAATTTTTCAAGAATAGTACGAGTTAGAATGAATATGGACATAACATTAGCGGGTCCACTGATATTTTTGTTACAAAATCAAAAGGAATCCGTG
Source organism: Arachis ipaensis (assembly GCF_000816755.2). NCBI lineage: Eukaryota > Viridiplantae > Streptophyta > Magnoliopsida > Fabales > Fabaceae > Arachis > Arachis ipaensis. The sequence goes on along the minus strand of NC_029792.2, from coordinate 124,698,072 downwards.
TTTCTCTGCCGGTCTTGAAGCGTATAAACTCATTATTGTAGGTAAATTGTCCAACCACCGAAAAGGACTAATTTTAATATCTTATAATATTGTCTGTATTTGACTCAGTGGGATCCAGTTAAAACGTGTATGTCTAATTTTTCTTCTTTAGATCTAATTTTTTTCTATTATCTTATATGTCGTATGGCTATTTCGTGAATGAAATGTTTGTTATTGTGGCTAAAAGAATTTTCAGAAAAAAGTGTCTTATCTTATTAGCATAAACTCAAATCGCACTTGTGTTCATATGGTAGAAACCACACTCGTTAGTTTTTTTGTCCTTCCTAATTGGCAATACCTCTTATTTGTTTTAGGTCGAATATTTTAAAGTGAAGCCATTTACAAAATAGGAAAATAAGGAATTAACCACGGTTAGATTAGTAATTTTCATCGTATCGAGTCTTATTACAGGGATTTAAAGATAATTAAAGTCTTTTTTTTTTTTTGCTAACATTATCATTTTAGAAAAACCAAATTTATTCCTTTATATTAATTTGATAAAATTATTCTTTCTCACTTCATAATTTTTATACATCTATAACTCTAGAAAAATTTATTCATGGGGAAGGTACGTACGTGTTTGCATGGGTAATTTTAAGGGTACGTAAAAGATATGGCCAATAATGAAATACAATAAAGAAATTGAGGAGTGGAATGCATGTAAATTGGATGTCATGTTACTATTTAAAAGTTCAATAGGGTGAGTAAAAGAGAGAGCAGAGTTTGTAAGTAATGAAAAAGAAAATGATATAAATTTTGTTCAACAATAATCAGTTTATTGTGTTCTATTTTAATAAAAAATATAATAATTCAGCTATGAAAATAAATTTCTGAAATTAGATGGACAACAAGTTTTTGTAGTTGAATGACAAGAAAGGGTACATCTACTTCCACTTTGGACATTCCTTTTACTTATGAACTTGAATAACTAAATGCACTTTTATAAAAGTTGTAATCCATTTTTCCTTGATTGGCCACAATCCAAACGTAACGTATCCTTGAGGGTGATAACTGATAACTCCATCAGTCCATTGTTTGTATCTATCAAAATCCAATTATAGCCTATGTTACACGATGATACATCGGCACACGATTTAAAATTTTTTATAAGGGATACGATCACGATATATATATATATATATGGGTCGCTCTACGGTACAGATGCAAGTTGGTACAGATATACAGATATTCTTTTTGGTTCACTATTAGATCGACAGATAGAAATTGGTGTCAGGGCTTGTCTAGGTGATGGTGGCTGTGGCTGAGTCAAGCCTATCCATTGCTAGTGTTAGTTGGTGGATTTCTGGATTGGGTTGTGGCAGTATTGGATTGGATGTTCTAAATAATGAATTGGACCTCAAATGTTTGGATTTTGTTAATAGAAAAAAAAAGAGAAAGCAGCCCATGTTTAGCAATCAGCAGTAATAATGGAGCCTCAAATGGAAATTTATGCTGCCTTCATGTCAATTTATTTTTTTAATACTTTCTAATTCTTTTCATATTTATCTGATTTAGACATTTTCATCTTTTATGTGTACAAATGGTCATTTATTCATCTTTTATTTATGTTCTTTCAAAAATATAACTTTATTATCTTATTATTATTATTATTATTATTATTATTATTATTATTATTATTTGATAAAAATAAAATATAGATAAAGAACCAGTTTACCAATCAATTTTTTTTATACATTTTACTTCAGTAAAAATATAATTAT
>NC_029792.2:124687306-124696301 GCF_000816755.2 Arachis ipaensis | reverse complement strand
GCTTATTTTGTATTAAATAAATAATATGAAATATATATATATTTTTCAAATATAGAAAAATAAATAAATAAAATAAAAATATTATTTGAATATTCTAAAGAATAAAAAAACAAAAAATTAATCATCTTAAAAAAGAAAGACATAAAAAATGTTAAATAGTAATAGTTTCCATTATGTTGTTAAACTTAAACTACTACTCTACTTCCCTTATTTTGTTTCATGCATTATATATACTTTGCTCCTAGGTTCAAATTTTTTATATTCGTCACGGATAGTATATGATCCGATAATATGACATAATATAAAATATAATATTTTTTAAAAAATAATAAAATTATAGATAATTAAATACATTTAATATAAAATTAAAAACATAATTTTTTTAAAAATTAGTCAAATAAAAATATCTAAAACTTTTTTTTTAACCATTAAAATTTAACTTATCTAATCAATTAAATTGCGTATTAGTTTACTAGAATAAATCAAACAAGGGCCGAAGTATATATGTGATCCTATTCCCCAACAAACCAATAAAACATTCTAATTTCCAACATTAACTAAATGTCTAAATATAATACTGATACTAATACAGTGTCCGAAAAGAAAGCTATATTAAACTAACATATAATTATATAAGCAATAGGGAAGGGAAATAATAATAATAATTATCCTAATTATACTCTAATAATTATATTCAATTAATTGATATACATAATATTAAATTATATGATACTTAAATATCTAATCAAATCAATTAATTAATATAATTAATCTATTATAATAAATTATATTTAATGTGTTAAAAGAAATAAATCAAAAAATACTTTTAGAAGCATGCTACGTCAACTTTATCATTAAGTGCAAAAATCCAATTTTTATATAATAGAATAGATAGATTTGTCATTCGATAATTTCATTAACAATTTTTATTTAAATATTGACCAAACATGTTTATGAAAATTTATCAATTTAGTTATTAAGTTATATTGAAAATATAATTTATGTAATTGAAAAAATGAACTAAATTAATAGATTTTGATAAATATATTTAGTTAAAATCTAATTATTTATGTCAAGTATTATGTATGTTGTTAATTAATATTTTTATTATCAATTGTTGACGAAAATTGTTAATGAAATTACTGAAGGGCAAATATGATTAATTTGTAATATTTAAAGCATCAATTTGATGGAAAAAAAATTTTAGGGATGAATTTAAAGAATGTCCCGCCTTTCAGTGACTAATTTGACTATTAACTCAATTAAACTTAGGTTTAATTACTCTGTTGGTCCTATAATTTTGCGAAATTTTCAATTAGGTCCCTATACTTTTTTTCTTTTTAATTGGGTCTCTGCACTAATTTTTTTTCAATTGAGTCTCTACAGAATTTAAAGAATGTCTCGTCTTTCAGGGACTAATTTGACTATTAACTCAATTAAACTTAGGTTTAATTACTCTGTTGGTCCTATAATTTTGCGAAATTTTCAATTAGGTCCCTATACTTTTTTTCTTTTTAATTGGGTCTCTGCACTAATTTTTTTTCAATTGAGTCTCTACACCATTTTTTTCTTTTTATTTGAGTTCCTGTACCAATTTTTTTTAGATGGGTCCCTATACAATTAAGGAAATTACTACTAAGAGGGACCAACAAAATAGGGACTTAATTGAAAATTTTATGAAATTATAGAGACCAACAGAATAATTAAACCTTAAATTTAATCATTCATGTAAATTATATCTATTTAAATTTCAAATTAAAAATTTTATAATTCAAAATTTTAAGTTAAGTGAAGAAAATTAAATTAACTGAGCGAATTAAATGGGTTGATCTGTTTAAGTCCGCTTCATTTATAGGCCATAATTTTTTAACTCCAAGCATAATTTTTCTAAAATTGAAGAGAGTTAAACTCATTTACAATTTCTTTATCTGTAAATGCATATTAATATTAGTTTTTTACACAAGTCTCTTAAAACAATTGTATTGCTGTTATGTTTATTTTATTTTGTTGATTCAAACAACCTAATAAATCTTTTTTCAATATTTTATATTAATTTAAATGTTACAATGTAATATACACTTTATATTTTGACTCTACAATAAATTTAAAATTTATATTATTATAATAAAAATTATAATATAACATAATTGTTATTACATAAGTACTTATTCAATAAAATATCATAATAAATTAGAATTTATATTTATACAAAATATAATTTTTACATTCATAAATATAAATACATATGGCAAAAAAAATTAAAAAAAAGTGATATGCATAGCATCAGTTAATATGATCCAAAAATAAGTGATGTCCAACAGCATTTTGATTTAAGTGATGAAATCCACACAATATTTCAATAACAAAATAATAGCCCAACAATGATAAGCCCATCCATGATATTTCTTTCCACCAGCTTAGCTTCAATATGGAACTATATGAAGCCATTGAATTAATTTCTCTCACAAGGAGAGCAGATTTCTCTAGTTAGCTAGAGCGACTACTTTGACAGTAAGCTGGTTCATCTCCGGTAGTGGAGCTTTCACAAAGAAAAAATAGAAATATTAACCAAAACTATCAGAAGTGTCCGAGGCTAGATCTCATCTTTACTAGTAAGTACTTCAAACTCATGGCTATTTTGAGAGGAGAAATTCTTCACTTAGATGAAGACCATCATGTCGGTGAGTTCCAAATAACAAAGAAGCTAGTTGGAAGACTTTTGACAGAAAAAAATGTAAACAAGATTACTGTTGAAAAAACAATAAGGAGAATGTGGGGTGAGCCTCAAGGATTGATTATAACAAATATGGGCACAAACACATATTTGTTCAATTTTAAAAATGAAGAAGATGCTATGAAGAGTTATGAAGAAGGTCCATGGAGGGTGGACGGGCATATGCTCAGCTTGCAGTGGTGGAGGCCAGAGCTTTCCTTTGAAGAGGTAAGTTATAATTCCCTTGCTATTTGGATTCAAGTTCATGCTTTGCCTTTGGAGAAGTTGAACAAGAATATTGCAGAGAAGATTGGGGCCTCATTGGGCAAAGTGTTGGAAGTAGAAGATCCATATGTTGATGGAAATCTGCTTAGGAAGTTTTTGAGGGTTAGAGTAGAGGTAAATGCTTTGGAGCCATTGAAGACAGGATTTTGGTTCAGGAGAAGTGATGGTAGCTATTCAAGGGCGTCCTTTAAATATGAAAGGTTATGTGATTATTGTTATAATTGTGGAAGGACTGGGCATGATAAGAGAGGATGCAGAGAGGTGATAGCAATGGATAGTGAGAATTCAGGTTTACCAAAATATGGGCCAGACCTTTCAGTTCCGGGGCTTAGGTCTATTACTGCAGTGGCTGAAAAAGTGGGAATCAGAAAAAAGGGTGGTGGTATTAACAGTTCAGAAGGGAGTTCATCGGTGGCGCGTGGTGAAGACATAGGGAATAGTGAGTGGGTATGAGAAGGAGATAGAAGAGAAAGAGAGGCAAGTCAGGAGAAGGTAGATAGAGCCAGAGCTAAGGGTATAGGGACAGGCCTACATTTTGCTAGAAGGTTCTCACAACAAATAGGATGTGTACAAGTGGAAGAGGCCCCATTTTATCAGCAGGATCAACATATGGAAGTAGAAGGAATCAGTGAGAAAAGAGATATACAATTTCTCGAAAATAGTGACACTCAGCACTTGGGAGAAGAAACGAAAAAAGATAATGATAGATATGATGGAATTGCAGGAGAAGAGATGGATGGGAGTAGGAATCTTATAAATATGGAGAAAGGGCCTAGTGAAATGGAAATTGGGCCAACTTTAAGTGGCCTATTTAACACTTTGCAACAGAAAAGGAATGGAGTAGAGCCCATACAAGGGATTCATAAGCAAAAGACTTCAATAATGCAAGAGGTGGATCACATGGACAGAAATGAACAAACTGAGGAGATCTCTCACAAAAACCAAGAAAGTACAAATGGGCCTGGGAGAAATGATGAAGCATTAGTTTCCGAGAGGGTTGATGTGCGCCAAAATCCAGCCAAGAACAATTTTCAATTAGGCAATAAGAAAAGGGCAATTAGGAGAACAACAAGGGGCGGACATGAGCAGGAATTGGATTTAGACAGAAGAAAAATTGGAGGCAAACAGGAGGGACACAAGTTTGACAACCTTGAGAAGATCCAGGCACAATGGAGCCAAGAAAAAATGCCAAAAAGAAATGAGAAGCAAATTCACACGACTGAAGATGGACGGAGTTACATTGTTGAACTTGCAAATGAAGAAGAGGAGGAAGAAAAGAACAGCAGCCATGCAACAACAGTAACATATGAGTATGAGATTGATTTGGTTCAGAGGATTGTTCATAGCTTAAGACTGAAGAGAAAAAGGGAGGAAGAGGCACAGGTACAATTAGAGGATATTATGGAAGAAGTGAAATACTTGACACAGTTTCAGGGAACTAGTAAGAAGAGCAAAATGGTCCAATCAATTTCATGGAAAGGGCAACGAATGCAAGAAGAGAATGGCAATGAAGAAGTAATAGAGGATACAAAGGCCGAGGAGGCGGGCCTAATCATGCCCCCAACTCAACCATGAGCATCATAAGTTGGAACTGTCGCGGGTTAGCGGCTCCTGCGACAGTTTCGGAACTACATAGTCTGTGTAAACAGATTAAGCCGACAATAATCTTTTTAATTGAAACAAAAGCAAAAGAAAAGACTATAAGTAGAATTAAGAAGAGACTTCATTTTGAAAATGCCTTTTGTGTAGAACCCGGGGTCTGTCCGGCGGTCTATGTCTGTTTTGGAATGCAATATATAAGGTTGATATTTATTTTTGGTGTGATAACTATATTAAAGCTCGAATTGTGGATAAAGAAGGAAATATGTGGTTATGCAATTTTGTATATGGTAATCCTAATTTTAAAAAAAGACAAGAGCAATGGAGGGAGATCACGATCAGTAGCAGAAATGAAGGTGAACCTCAGCTCTTCATAGGAGACTTTAACGACGTTTTGAGTCAAGAGGAGAAGGTGGGTCTGCATCCGAAGCCGCAGAATCAAGTTAGAGACTTCAGAAATTTTGTAGATTCAAATGCTCTCATAGATTTGGAATTGAAAGGAGGAGGGTTCACATGGTTTAGCAATCCAAGAAATGGATTTGTGACAAGGGAAAGAATAGATAGGGCGATGGGCAATTGGGAGTGGAGGATGATGTATCCACATGCCTATCTCTCGTCAATGCCTGCTATTAGTTCGGATCATAGTCCACTAATTTTAGATTTGAACCCTGTGCATAATGTTAGAAGGAGTTTTAAGTTCGAAGCTTTTTGGGCAGACCACGAAGATTGTGAGAATGTAGTGAGAAGGGGTTGGAGTAAACGAGAACCTATTGGCTGCGAATGGGAGAGATTAACTAATAAAATCAAGAGTTGTAAGGATGAGTTAAGAAAATGGAGTAGAACTACCTTCAAACGGGCGGACAGAGAGATTCATTGTTTGAAGGAGGAACTTAAAAAATTACAAGCCTCTGATTTTTCAGAAGAAAAACAAGAGCAGATGCAGAATATAAAGGAGAAATTAGCTAATTTGTGGAGGCAAGAGGAGAAGTATTGGGGACAGAGAGCAAGGGTAAAATGGTTGAGGCTAGGGGACAGGAACACCTCTTTCTTCCATGCAACCACCATTCAGAGAAGAGATAGAAATAGAATTCAAAAATTGAAGGATGCCTCAGGACAATGGTTGAATAGCAAGGAAGAAATAATGGAACACATTGTTAATCATTTCACGGATTTGTTCACTTCCACAAGAAGACAGAATTTTGATAGCACTATTAGAAAAATCCCTAAGAGAGTTATAGAAGAGATGAATAATGAGCTGCTAAGGGAAGTTTCAGATGAAGAAGTTAAAAAGGCAGTATTCAGTATGGGAAGTCTCAAAGCACCTGGGCCTGATGGTTTGAATGGATTGTTTTATCAAAAGTATTGGGATGTCATTAACAAGGAAGTGTGTGAAGCAGTGAAAAGTTTCTTCAGAAGTGGATACATACCGGAGTGTATTGGGGAAACTACAGTTGTACTAATACCCAAAACCAAGAACCCTGAAAGTCTTAATCAACTAAGACCCATTAGCTGTTGTAATTTTATTTACAAAATATTGGCAAGGGTCATAGTTTTAAGACTTAAGGGAATAATGGAGAAAATAATATCACCAATACAGAGTGCATTCGTGGGAGGGCGTCTTATTCAAGATAATGTAGTCATTGTGCAGGAAATATATCACAGCCTTAACAAAAAAAGTAGAAATGGATCTCAAGATATGGCGGTTAAATTAGATATGAACAAAGCATATGATAGGGTGGAGTGGGATTTTTTGGAACAGGTCATCACAGCTTTCGGATTTCATGAACGGTGGGTAAGATTAGTGATGGAGTGTGTTAAAAGTGCCAATTACCAGTTCAAAATCAATGGGGACTTGTCAAGGAAAGTGAAACCACAAAGAGGATTACGACAGGGAGATCCGCTTTCGCCCTATCTTTTTATTCTTGCAGCAGAAGTGTTTGCTATATTAATGGAGGAAGCACAAAAAGAAGATAGGATTTCAGGCCTAAGAATTGCCCCAACATCCCCAACAATTACGCATCTCTTATTTGCAGATGATTGTATTATTTTTGCCAAAGCAAAAGAAGATGAGGCTTATCAGATAATAACAGTCCTTAATGAATATACAGAGGCCTCAGGGAAAAGAATAAACTTAGATAAATCTGGTATTACTTTTGGACATCAAGTCTCAATACAAACAAGAGTATGCATTGAAGAAATACTAAATATGTCATCGTGGGAATCCCCAGGAAAATATTTAGGACTACCTGCAATTTGGGGAAGATCTCAAAATCAGGCTTTGTCGTGGATAGAAGAGAGAATTGTGAATAAGCTTGAAGGATGGAAAGAGAGGTTACTAAACCAAGCTGGCAAGGAAATTCTAATTAAAGCAGTTGTTCAAGCCATACCAGCTTATGCTATGAAAGTGATAAAATTTCCCAAGCAGTTTTGCAAGAGAATCAATTCAAGAATAGCGCGATTTTGGTGGGCGACATCCGGAAAGGAGAGAGGTATTCATTGGAAGAATTGGAATATAATAACAAAGAGCAAGATCGAAGGGGGATTGGGATTCAAGGACTTAGAAATGCAGAATATAGTATCTTGCAAAACAAGCATGGAGAGCTTTGAAGAATCCAGATGCAATGTGGGTAAAAATATTACAAGTTGTCTATTACCCAGAGGGCAATTTCTGGGAGGCGCAGGTTGGGAAGAATTCTTCGTGGATATGGAAAAGTATTCTGCATGGACGAGAATTGCTAAGGAGGAAAGGAAAGTGGAGTGTTGGAAATGGTTCAAAAATTAATATATGGAGGGATAATTGGATAGCTGAAGTAGGTAAAGTGCTGGAGAATGGTAGACAAGATGATCAAAAAGTTGAAGAGCTCATTGAAGTGGGAAGGGGTTAGAGTGAAAGCAAAATCAGAAGCATGTTTTCGCCAGAAATTTGTGATGCTATTATTAGAACCCCAATTAGTTTTGTGAATAGGGAGGATAATTTATACTGGCCTGCAAGAGAAGATGGTATATATACCATAAAGACAGGTTATTTTGCAGCAAAAGGAGAATTTCAATCTCGAGGTCATGGGAACCCATCCACAAGTGATGCTAGGAGGGAGTTATGGAAAGAAATTTGGAAAATGGAAGTTCCCTCAAAAATAAAATCATTCTTGTGGAAGGCAGCCCATGATATCGTGCCGGTAAATTCAAATTTGTACAAGAAGAGAATTGCTGAGAGTCCTATATGCCAGATTTGTACTAAAGAGGTGGAGACAACAGAGCATGCTTTATTGCTATGTGAGTGGACAAGGGCTGCATGGTTCGGAGCTGATTGTCAGTGTATTCCAACAACAGAAACAGTTACTGAGTTTGGAGACTGGTTTATGACCATCATACAGAAAATCAAATCAGTAGGAGGGGAGGAGGAGAATAGAAGAATTAGCAAAATAGGATTTCTGGTGTGGGAGATATGGAAGACTAGAAATCAGAAAGTGTACCAGCAGCAAGAAATTAATCCTAGCTGGACTATAAAGAGGGCTAAACTAATGAAAAATCTGTTTTGGAGAATAGCGGACAAGCAGATAAATTTAAAAGAAAAACAGGTTCAAAGAACAATGAGAGAGGTTCGTTGGAGGCCACCCCCTGCGGATTGGATCAAGGCAAATGTGGATGCTTTTTTCAAAAGGAATACAGGCAAAGGAGCTATAGCAGTGGTATACAGAGATAATAGAGGAAAGATTTTATTAGGTTTTACAGGATTAATTCAAGCAAACTCAGTCACCGTAGCAGAAGCTTTAGCAATCAGACAAGCTCTAATCATTGCAAATAATTTGTTCATGGAAAAAGTTCTCATTGAATCAGATAATTTAAAAATCATACAAGCAATTAAATCCAAGAGTCCAATTGGTGAAGCATTGGCAATTATTCAGGACATTCAGTTGTTATTGGAACAATTACCTGGTAGGGGCATAACTTGGACTCCCAGAGAAGGAAATCTTCTTGCACATAAGGTGGCCAAAGAAGCAGAATTAGGGAACCTTCATTCAAATTGGAGCATGCAACCACCATTAGAAATTCTGCGTATTATGCACAATGAAAGTAAGAATCAATAGAATGAGCAAGATATGTGAATAGACAAGCTATAAAGAAAACATCACCTGTTCTCATACTTCATCGATAATACAAAAAAAGCGTTTCTTAGCCAGATCAATTATGATCTGAGGCAAAAGCTCTAAGTGTAACCCAAAGTGACTCGGACCCAAAAGAGGATGGCACAGGTTTTGGCGTCAACCAAACTCATAAGTTTGGGTTGAAAAAGAAATCGGAGAATGAGCGATCATGGCGATGGGTGAACGACGACCTCAAGGCAATTAGGGAGAGCTTCAAAGAAACGAAGGATTTGAAACTCCAAGGACCACCAAA
>NC_029792.2:124677687-124687155 GCF_000816755.2 Arachis ipaensis | reverse complement strand
TTTGATAACTGTGTCCATTGATTTTGGAACTTTGAGCGACGAAGATATATCCGCCGATTTGGAGCTCTTCCGCGTCTGCTTTGCTTGCTGAGGAAAACTTGCTATAATGGAAGTTAAAGAGATTAGCTTTGTGAAAAAATGAAGAGGGAAACGTGTGTTTGATTTCCTGATTGGATTGGGGGCTTTGAGCTTTTGTATTTGATTTGGGCCAGATTTTGGTCTAAATCTTTGACCAAAAAAAAAAATATGGAACTATATAAACGAGCCCTGCAAACACTGCAAACTGCTCAGAAAGATGATCAAGTTGTCCCCCCAATTATTAGCATAGATCCACATGTCACTTTTGTATTCAACTAAAGAGAACACAAATTCGCCAAAAGTAAATCTGGTTCATGTATCAACCAAACCACATTTATATATAGTTCGAATCACCTAAACTCGAACTGCGTTTACATATAGAATTATATAATAACTCACATGCACATATAATTCGAACTCACCTTCCAACAATAATTAGAACAAGGTTGATTCGATTTACTCAAGAAGACGGCGTTCCATGTAATTCGAAGTAAGTTGGTTCGAATTACATGATGTACAGTTCGAATAATAATAATAATAATAATAATAATAAGAAGGAGGTTTACGCATACTTTATTATATTAGGTTAGATAAAAATTAAACTATTTAAATAAATAATTCGGTGTTTAGAAGTATTTATCATATTATAAATTCATAATTATGTAAGTATGTGAAGGATTTATTTTTTAAATTACGTTTTTAAATTAAATGGCTTTCAATATTATTAGATTGTCTTATTTTTAAATTGGTCAATTCATTTTATATTTATATATTGTAATTATTTATTTTGTAACGAGTACAACTAAAATTTTAATAACAATTATTGAATTAAACATTGTTACTATGAGTACTATAAAAGTTTGTAATATACTCGTTACTAACCTATCACATAATAAAAATTTTTAATTGAATGTAAATTTTATAGCATAAATTTAATCCATGTAATTATTTTAATACACCAACCATTATATCTACATGGAGCTGATGCTAAATCGAATTCAATTAGTTCGATAATACTAGTCTATGAAAAAAATTGCATTTTATAAAGTTTAAAAATTTTTATTATGTGATAGGTTAGTAACGAGTACATTACAAACTTTTATAGTACTCATAGTAACAATGTTTAATTTAATAATTGTTATTAAAATTTTAGTTGTACTCGTTACAAAATAAATAATTACAATATATAAATATAAAATGAATTGACCAATTTAAAAATAAGACAATCTAATAATATTGAAAGCCATTTAATTTAAAAACGTAATTTAAAAAATAAATCCTTCACATACTTACATAATTATGAATTTATAATATGATAAATACTTCTAAACACCGAATTATTTATTTAAATAGTTTAATTTTTATCTAACCTAATATAATAAAATATGTTTAAACTTTATTATTATTATTATTATTATTATTATTATTATTATTATTATTATTGGTTTAATTCAAATCATCATGTAATTCGAACCAACTTACTTCGAATTACATGGAACGCCGTCTTCTTGAGTAATTCGAACTCATCTAGTTCGAATTATACTCAATTGTAATTCGAACCATATAGATTCGACTTACATCCATCACATGTTTCATCATAATTCGAGCTCCATTGGTTCGAATTACGTTTATTATTCGAACTGTACATCATATAATTCGAACCAACTTACTTCGAATTACATGGAACGCCGTCTTCTTGAGTACATCGAATCAACCTGGTTCGAATTATTGTTGGTGTGTAATTCGAACCAAGTGAGTTCGAATTATACGTGCATGTGAGTTATTATATAATTCGAATCAGCATGATTCGAATTATATGTAAACGCAGTTCGAGCTTAGGTAATTCGAACTACATATAAATGTAGTTTGGTTGATACATGAACTGGATTTGACTTTGGTGAATTTGTGTAAATAATTGGTCACCATGGCTTATTAACGTTTTTTGTCCTAATATTTTAATATTTTATTGATATTAAAATATAAATTAATTTTTAAATTATTTTTAATATTTTTTAATTATATAAAATATATAAAATATTTTTAATAATTAATAATATATATTATTTTTAAACTCATTTTAAAAATACATGTTAAGAATAAGATTTACTGGTTTAGTACGCTGATACGTGATAGTATTTAAGTGTGTTCAAGTGTATCTGAAAAGAAAATTTTATTTTTTATTAAAACACAGTTGAACACAAAAAACACGTATGTCAAACAAATATCAATAAATATTGTGTTCAAAATGTGTCTGACACAACAAATAAAAAAATGTTCGTACTTAGTAGATTATAACTAATAGCAAGTAAGACAAGATTTTTAGTTTTACTTCATTCATCTGCTCAAAAGAACATCTTCAATGCTATATCTAATTTCAATTTTATTTTAGATCTTATAATATGACACATAAATATTTGTGAAACTATATGTCATAAATAGTAATTTAAAATTAAAAATAAAATTTATTTTTCCAATATTTGATCTCAAATCAATTTTAAATTTAATATTATTTTTATTTATTTTATTAAGATAATTATATAAATGATAAAATTGTATTAATTTTTTATTAAAATTTTATTTTGATGTAATGTCAGTGTAAAATAATTTTATACGTAAGGATGAACGCGGATCAGATCGGATATGGCCAAAATTTCGATCCGATCCGAACTAAAATCATCGGATCGAATCCCATATCCGCAGGTTTTAATATAAATTTTAATTTTAAATTAATTTATATTTTAAAAATATGAAAAGTAATATTCTATTTTTAGACGCCATTGGAGATGTCAAATAGCACAATAATAATTTGACTCGAACTCAATAATTCCTTTCTTTAAGCAATCAACAATCATCCAATCAATTCACTTGATTGGTTAGTGTATGTCATTTCCAACTTTACCTTTTTTCAAAAAATGTCAATAATTAATAATTTAACCCCAAATTATATAAATTATTGATGTAGTTTTTAACATTTTGACTACGTTTTAATTTCGTCTATAATATTTCAAATATTTTATTTGTCCAAAATATCCTTTTTGTCATATTTTTATTATTTCTCTGGTAAAAGTTAAAATTTGATCTTTTAAAAAAAAATTTTTCTCTATTATAATTTTTTTATAGTAATACAATTTGATGAGTTTGGAAAACTCTAAATTAATATTTGTGATGACTAAACATTATTAAAATAATTAATTACAAAATTATTAATTTGATTTTCATTTAACATATGTTAATTAATAATTTTGTGTTGCAGATTTTATATTTGAGCCGAAATAAAAAAAAGAGATCCCAAGCCCAATAAAACCAACATTCAGCCTTGATGTTAAAATTATTATGAGGATAGTGGCTGAAACAAGTGTTTTATTAAGTGGGCTAGCAATTGTGATAACAAGCCCAATTAAAGGTCTTGGTATGGGACCAAAAATGCTTGGTCCGAAATTAAAAGGAAATGGGGCACAATATTATTTTATTCACTTAACAAAAGAAACCCATTCCTTTGATTATGTGCTGCATGCTTCAACGGATATCACTTTTATCTTTTGATGGAATCCAAATTTTATTAATTGGAGTTATTGCAGACCTTGGAAACATGAGAGAGATTATACAATTGATTTGATGGGCATCATTGCTACACGCCAACTAAGGGAAGCAAAAGCAAGATATTTTTCAATTAATTAGTTTACCCACTATTGCTTTTCTTCAGATTCTTTCTTCTCTCTCACATCTCCTTCTCTCTTCGGTTATTACACAGGAAACATTGGTAGCCATGGAAGCAAAAATGAGCTACCGAAAGGAAGAGAAAGCAAGCCTAAAGACCATCACAATGATGGCAAGAAAACATACTAAAATAAAAATGAGCTGTGGCTGAGATTGTCACCATTTATGGATAGATTTGGTGAGGTAATCTTGGCTTCTCCATGCTCAAAAAGGAAGATGAAGATTTGGCCAGCAAGGGAGATTCTTGAAGCATGGCTTGTCTTTGATTCTGCTCAACCACCACAGGAAGTAGCTAGAGTGGCAAAGTGATGGTAGAGGCAGGGATTGAAGCAGATGAAGTCATCATCATCATGAAGCATCAAAGGCCAGAAATTCATCTTGGAGAGCAAGCCAAGGATGGAGAGCTCGGATTGATGAAGGGTGATGATCAAGAAAAGACTAGAGGTAATTGCATGTTGGTTATTGCATGGTTATCTCCTCTCTCTCTGTGTGGCCGAACTGGTTTCTTGAAGGAAGAAGAAGTTGGCTTGGGTTTTTGGCTTCAAGTGTGGAGGCTTCTCTCTTCTATAAAAAGGGGGAACAGCCACTGGTTGAAGCAAGGAGTTAGAAGTAAGCAATGAGAGTGCAAGGCACAGGATTCTCAGAGCTACCTAAGCTTACAGATTTTCTTCTCCTTCAATGTATTCTGTTTTGTATTTTTCTGTTTAATTTTGTCATGTCTTGAGTCTCATGGTAAAAAGGCAAACAGTGAGGTTTGTATGAAAAAGCCATAGAGCGGAAAAAGGCAGAGAGTGCAAAATTAAAAGAAAAAGCCATAGATGTCTTAGAGTTCCTTTGTTCATCTATGTTGTGTTTCATGATTCTGTGGGAATCCCCTTGTAAGTTGGGTTAGCACTTTACAGTTTGTAATCTGGTTGATTATAGTGAAATTCCATCATTGTTGTGATGGAGACTGGATGTAGGCTGCACTGCACTTAACAGCCGAACCAGGATATATCTGGGCGTAATTTTCCTTCTCTCCTACTCCATTTCTGTTTTCTACTGCACAGGAGCAAAAACCAAAAATGTCTCGTGCCAAGTGACGAGACAAAATGAAAATGTCTCGTGGCTAGGGACGAGCCAAAAACAGAAAAGTCTCCTCTGAATCCAACAAGTGTTAGCAAGCAAAAAGGGGTTAAGATTCAACCCCCCCTTCTCTTAGCCACTAAAACCATCAATTGGTATCAGAGCTTGGTCACAAAGAGATCAAGCTTTGCAGCTTGGAGCAAAGATCCTCATGGCAGAAAACAGTGGCGCAAATGTGGTGTCCTATAATCTAACTGAAGATATTTGTACAAGCAGTGGATTACAGACTTTGGAAGATTATTCTCGAAGGGCCTCAATTTCCAACTATCACAAGTGCCGAAGGAGTTGTTTCTCTCAAACCAGAAGCAAGATGGACCGAGGAAGATAGGAAGAAGGTGGAGTTAAATGCCAAGGCAATAAATCTGCTCAAGTGTGCTATCAGCTTCGAGGAGTACCGACGGGTATCAAGATGCACAACGGCAAAGGAAATCTGGGACAAATTGCAAATCACCCATGAAGGAACCACCATTGTCAAGAAGACTCGGGCAGATATGCTAAACAGAGAATATGAAATGTTTGCAATGAAGGAAGGAGAGTCCATTGATGAACTGTTTGAATGGTTCAATGCTATCATTGTTGGCTTAGATGCTCTGGGAATTACACATTCTGATTCTGTGCTAGTGAGAAGAGTGTTGAGATGACAGATTTTGCGGGAGATAGAGTGGATAGACGAAGCACATCGGGCATGTGTTGCTTCCTTGGAAGCTCACTCAACATGTGGTCAAGCAAAAAGCAAGTCACAGTGGCTTTATTCACAGCTGAAGCAGAATACATTTCCGCATCTGCATGTTGCACTCAATTAATTTGGTTAAAAACACAATTAGAAGATTACAAATTAAAAATCAATAGTATACCCTTATTTTGTGATAATATGAGTGCTATAAACATCTCAAAAAATCCTGTTCTGCACTCAAGAACAAAGCACATTGAAATTAAATATCATTTCATTAGAGAACATGTGCAAAAGGGAACTATTGATATTCAATTTGTAAAATCTGAAGACCAAATTGCTGATATTTTTACAAAACCACTCTGTGAAGACAGATTCTGTACCTTGAGAAAAAGTCTGAGAATGTTTGATTTAAGTTTCATTGAAAATTTGTGAATTTTTAACTCTGTTTAGTTTTGTCTCGTAGGTTTGGACGAGATAAAAACGCAAGCTTGATGGAGGAGCTATGATCAAGGGGGAGGCAACACAGATTTAAATTCTCATGGGCCCCACCTAATAAATTCTGACCCCACCATGGCAGTTTAGTTAGTTATTCCTTCCTTGAAAAATAAAATCACAAAATCTCTTAGATTGTCTTTTCAAATCTAGTTGGAAGATACATGTTGTCAAATCATATCTTTTCCTTCCAACTAAATCCCTTAATTCAAGGAAAAACTCCCTCTTTATCACTTTTTGAAACTCCCATTTGGATAATAACCGCGCCATTATGGTCATTAACCTCCCATCATCTCTCTCCAATCCTCATTTGTTGCACCACTAACCTCCTTCCATCCTCCTCTCATTCGGCCCTCACCTCTTCATATTCAACCTTTCATTTCTCTTACCATGAAAAAGAAAACTGCACCTAGGAGAAGTAGCCGAACCCCCATTCCAAAAAACCCACCTTTCTCATCACCTCCAACCCATACACATATTCATCTCCATTCTACCTCATCCTCTACTCAGTCACCTCCTTCCAAAAGAACCGAAACCATGCGCCGTAAGGTGGTTGCCAAGAAAACGTCAGGGAGAGGCAAATCAGGAAAGGCCAAGGAACCAAGTGTTGAAGAGGAAGAAGATGAGTCTCACACCTCGCCCCCTCATTCATCGCCGAAAAGATCCACCCCTCATGCAAGGAGCTCTCAGAAGAGGCAGAAAAGCTTTGTGTTGCATGATACTAATGAACCTGCGAACTTGGAGTCACTCGAATTCAAGAACAAGTTTCACAAGCCTCATTCACATTTCGATCCCTCTAGGTTCTACTCATGTGCATTCTATGAATTTCACAAAGAAGTCTTGCTGAAACGCCATCTCTGCCTTTCTTACTTGGTGAATCTTGAAAAACTGGCCTCCAAAGGAATCAACTTTTCTTCTCTGTTTGATGCTCTGAAATGGACCCCTCTGGTTCACATTCAGAAACTGGTTTACCCGGGGCTGGTCCGGGAATTTTATGCAAACATGCGTTTGATTGAAGGCTCAATCCACTCTTACGTCAAGCGTGTTTACATAACTCTCACTCCTCAAACAATAGGTGCTGCCCTTGGGTATGAAGATGAAGGACCAAAAGTCTACATGGTTGATAAATGGGATGATCAAGTGGGAGTTACACAACAAGCTGTCTTGCAACACATCTGTGCAAACCTCTCAGGACTCGATGGATTGATCCCAACTCACAAATCCCTAGGCCCGGAGAACTCTCTCTTGCACCGTATCATCACTCATATCCTCACTCCTCAAAGTGGTTCTCACCATAGAGTAACAGTTTCTGACTCTATTATTCTGTTTGCTGTCATTACTTCTACCCCAATTTCATTTGCATATATTATGATACGTCATATGTGGGAAGCAGTAAAGAGTACAAAAAAGGCTAATCTTCCATATGGCATGTTCCTTACATGCATATTTGAGTACTTTAAGGTTGATTTGTCTAATGAATCTGTTGAGAACAAGATTTCCATGATTAAAGGAGGAGGAGTTTCTGGCAAGAAAGGGAAGCGGTCTGTTCCCTCTGAACCATCTCTTAGCGATCTCGAGAGCAGTCCCGAACCCTCAGAGGTCACTCAATCTATCCGGGAAGTTCTCAAAGAGTTTCGTAACATGGCCAAGCTAATGCGTAAATCTCACAAGGCTGCCCGGAAATTGGAGTATGAGCAGGAAAGGGCTTGGAAGAAATGTCACGAAAGGATTGGTTTCATGATCAAAAGCTTTGATGATGACATGGGAACAGGGGATTATGATGATGATTCTGGTTCAGAGATTAATCTTTCTAATGATTAATGACTGTTTCTTTACTTTATTTGATATTGGCTCCATTAGGCTCAATCTGTTTTTTGTAGGAGCATGACTTGATACTCACTACTCTATGATACTTTGTTACTCTTGTTATTTTATTATGGATATTTTGTTATGTTATTCATATTTTGTGCAGGTGCCCCTTGATGCCAAAAGGGGGAGGAAAATTAGTTTCCAAAATTGAAATTGGAACTAATGAAACAGGGGAGGATTTGCTGAAATAGGGGATGAAATTTTTCAATTAAAAATTCATGATCTCCCTTGTTTAAAAGAATGCATGTTGTTATTGCATTCGGTTCACCATGGATACTGCTGTTAGGAATGCACTTGGCATTTGGATTATAATGATGTTTGACAATATGTTTGTTTGTGTTGTTCAAATGTATGCCTGGTTATTGATTTATCTTGATGAACATGTTTGACTGAAACTGGAATGTCCTTATTCATCTTGGTAAACATGTTGGTTTGAAAATTTTTGGCAGTTCCTTTAAATTGTAATATCTAACAGTTGCCATATTTTGATCATATGTGACTCAAAAATATTTTCCTTACATGAATAATACAGCTCTGATATCTTGACTAGAAAATATTTTTTGAATAACTCTATTTTATGGTACTGTTTGAGCAGTAAATCAGTTTATGATATCAAATGAGTTTTTGATTATCAATTAAAACTACTCATAAATCAAGCATTTAGCATCATAAAATATGCTAAATAACATTGTTACTTGAAGCTTGATTTAAATGTTACAGGTTAGTGCTTCCCTTGGTAAAATAAGCATACATCAAGGGGGAGCCATGTGACAATTAGAAAGGGGGAGAAATTCAAATTCAAAGGGAGTATTCTTTACTCAATCTTTAAATTTCTCTCCATTTCAATTTTAATAATGTTTGTCATCAAGGGGGAGATTGATGAGTTTGGAAAACTCTAAATTAATATTTGTGATGACTAAACATTATTAAAATAATTAATTACAAAATTATTAATTTGATTTTCATTTAACATATGTTAATTAATAATTTTGTGTTGCAGATTTTATATATGGGCCGAAATGAAAAAAAGAGATCCCAAGCCCAATAAAACCAACATTCAGCCTTGATGTTAAAATTATTATGAGGATAGTGGCTGAAACAAGTGTTTTATTAAGTGGGCTAGCAATTGTGATAACAAGCCCAATTAAAGGTCTTGGTATGGGACCAAAAATGCTTGGTCCGAAATTAAAAGGAAATGGGGCACAATATTATTTTATTCACTTAACAAAAGAAACCCATTCCTTTGATTATGTGCTGCATGCTTCAACGGATATCACTTTTATCTTTTGATGGAATCCAAATTTTATTAATTGGAGTTATTGCAGACCTTGAAAACATGAGAGAGATTATACAATTGATTTGATGGCTCATTAATGCTACACGCCACCAAGAAAGAAAGGGGAGTAAGTTATTACACAGGAAACATTGGTAGTCATGGAAGCAAAAATGAGCTACCGAAAGGAAGAGAAAGCAAGCCTAAAGACCATCACAATGATGGCAAGAAAACATACTAA
>NC_029792.2:124675774-124676277 GCF_000816755.2 Arachis ipaensis | reverse complement strand
TGGCTGAGATTGTCACCATTTATGGATAGATTTGGTGAGGTAATCTTGGCTTCTCCATGCTCAAAAAGGAAGATGAAGATTCGGCCAGCAAGGGAGATTCTTGAAGCATGGCTTGTCTTTGATTCTGCTCAACCACCACAGGAAGTAGCTAGAGTGGCGAAGTGATGGTAGAGGCAGGGATTGAAGCAGATGAAGTCATCATCATCATGAAGCATCAAGGGCCAGAAATCCATCTTGGAGAGCAAGCCAAGGATGGAGAGCTCGGATTGATGAAGGGTGATGATCAAGAAAAGACTAGAGGTAATTGCATGTTGGTTATTGCATGGTTATCTCCTCTCTCTCTCTCTGTGTGGCCGAACCGGTTTCTTGAAGGAAGAAGAAGTTGGCTTGGGTTTTTGGCTTCAAGTGTGGAGGCTTCTCTCTTCTATAAAAAGGGGGAACAGCCACTGGTTGAAGCAAGGAGTTAGAAGTAAGCAGTGAGAGTGCAAGGCACAGGATTCTCA
>NC_029792.2:124670340-124672287 GCF_000816755.2 Arachis ipaensis | reverse complement strand
TGGAAGATTATCCTGGAAGGGCCTCAATTTCCAACTACCACAAGTGCTGAAGGAGTAGTCTCTCTCAAACCAGAAGCAAGATGGACCGAGGAAGATAGGAAGAAGGTGGAGTTAAATGCCAAGGCAATAAATCTGCTCAACTGTGCTATAAGCTTCGAGGAGTACCGACGGGTATCAAGATGCACAACGGCAAAGGAAATCTGGGACAAATTGCAAATCACCCATGAAGGAACCACCATTGTAAAGAAGACTTGGACAGACATGTTGAATAGAGAGTATGAAATGTTTGCAATGAAGGAAGGAGAGTCCATTGATGAACTGTTGGAACGGTTCAATGCTATCATTGTTGGCTTAGATGCTCTTGGAATTGCACATTTAGAATCTGTGCTAGTGAGAAGAGTGTTGAGATGTCTTACAAAAGAGTGGGAAACAAAAGCTTTAATTATTTCTGAGAGCAGTAGCTTAGACTCCATGACACTTGATGATTTGAGAGGAAATCTTCTTGCTTTTGAAAATACCTATTTAAAAAAGGATACAAAAAAGAAAGGAATTGCATTTTCTTCTGTGACTAAACCTCTGGATGATGAATCCAGTGATAACTCTTCTGAAAATGAGTTTGTGTTGTTTGCAAAAAAATTCAGGAAAATGGTGAAGCTCAAAGGCAAAGGCAGCAGCTCAAGGAAGATGAAGAAAGACCTTAGCAAAGTAACCTGTTACAATTGCAAGGAAATGGGGCATTTCAGATCTGACTGTCCCAAGTTAAAGAAAGAAGAGAAGCCGAAATGGGGAAAGAAGAAGGGACTGATGGCCTCATGGGAAGACTTGGAAAATTATTTAGATGATGATGATGAAGAATCAGAGACCAAGTCACAACCGTGTCTCATGGCAGATCATGTAAATCAGGTAGTCTTTCATAACCCTAACACTAAAGATCTTCATCTTATGATAGACCACCTTTCTGAAAAAATAAGATGTTTTTTGCTGGAAAATCAAGAACTTGAACAACAAATCACCATTCTTAAGGATGAAAACAGTTTTCTAAAAGAAAAAGTGAGAGAGGCCGAAACTGCTTGTGATCTTGTTGAAGAAAATAAGCAGTTAAGAGCCCAAGTTAGGAGCTGTGAAAGTAACCATTGTGTTCTTGCATATGTGGACTGTTTTAAACAAAATGAAGAGTTGCTTAAAAAGGTTAAAAGACTTGAGGAAGACTTGGCCAAATTTACACAAAGTTCTGAAAATTTAAATCACATCTTGGCTAGTCAAAAACCTCTTTATGATAAGGCTGGGTTGGGGTTTCGTAAATCTGAAAATTTACATTTTGAAAATATTGCTTCATCTTCTAATGACACAAGATTTCAAGATCCCACCTACTTTAACAAAAAGGCAACTCCAAGGTTTTGCAGATTATGCAATCGGAATGGACACTTTTCCATTCAATGCTTTTTCGGTGAAAGAATGGTTGGTGACAAGGTTTATAAAATTGTTTTTGATTACAATGGCTTAGGACATAGAAGATGGTTTAACGTAAAAGGATCCAAAAAGATTTGGATACCTAAGGTTACTTGAGCTCATTTTGTAGGTATGCCTAGCATCCATGCAGAAGGACCATATGTGGTATATGGACAGTGGATGCTCTAGGCATATGACCGGAAAGGCAACCTTCTTCATAAAGCTTGATAAGTATGATGGAGGGTTTGTCACTTTCGGTGATGATGGTAAAGAAAAAATAGTGGCCGTTGAAAAAGTTGGTAAAAGTTTTTCTTCCTTTATAAATGATGTTCTTCTTGTTGATGGTTTGAAACACAATTTACTAAGTGTAAGCCAATTATGTGATCTTGGATATGAAGTTGTTTTTAGAAAATTGGTATGCTTAGTTATTTGTGAAAAATCTGGGGATATTTTATTTGAAGCTAAGAGGTGCAATAATGTGTATGGATTGACTCTTGA
>NC_029792.2:124661210-124667822 GCF_000816755.2 Arachis ipaensis | reverse complement strand
GTTCACCCAAATAAACCCTAAATCGATCCACTCGACTCCAAAACTAAAGGAAATGGAATTATATATGTATAACAGTCATTCATATTATATATACACCTTAGTTACTTAATCCATTTTTATTAGTCTAAGATTTTCTATACCACTTACATTAGAAATCTGATATAGTAGACTGATATTTGTGTTCAATCCTGTGCGGTATGCCACGTAATTATTCAATTTCACATGACGTATCATGTCATTTTGACATAGACAAATCAATAGTAACTGACTAACCACCAACTTAAAAAAATAAAAACTCAAAAAATTTACAAAATATCACTTTAGAAACTAAATAACTACTTTTAAAGTTCAAGAAATAAAACAATGCTGGTTTACTTTCATAGTAGTACACAAAATAGTGCGCAATGAACTATGATGTTGCCGCTGATTCATTCTTCAAGATAGAACAAATTATAATTGATAGGATTGGCAAACTATTTCTGAGTTTAAAAAATATTGGAAACTAAAGTAAAAGAGAAATAACTTTATGACAAATGAAATGGTCAATACATTAAAATGATTTCTACCTAAGCCTCTCTTAAATAAAATGTAAGTTATTCCTGGTATCTAATGGTTTGAATGAAATGAATTATGACATGATAATTAATACTAACTCTTAATTAATGAGTTACCCTAATAATGAAGATGGACATGCCGGAGAGAAACCAAATCATCCTTTCCCCCTCTCGTACTTTTACTTCCTCTTCTCTTTTTCATCCCACCTTTGTCCTCCCATTCTGCCTTCTCGGCATATATTTCGTTTTCACTTCAAATTTTATTGTTTACCCTTCATAGAAAACGCTGTGTGTGTTATTCTTATTGTTTTTGGAATATTTGTTTTAATTCACCATGTGAATTACTATTTGCTTCAATCATGTGAATATCTCATTCTCACCATGCGAGTTTAATTTGCAGGGTTTATATATAATTTATTCTAATTTCGGTTTCATACTTCCTATCTCTGCATTTCATAATTATCTTCTTGTCTCAAATTTTTTTTAATTACATTTTATGATTTTGTGGCTAGCCATTGATGCTATAAATTATATGGATTTTCATTTCCAGAAAATAACGTTTTATCTCCTCTTTCTCACACTTGAAAAAATTAAAGAAAAAAATTTGGCTAAAAAAAATACCAGAGAACCCTTTTAATAAAGAGTTAGTTTTAATTATGATGACATAACTTATTTTATCCAATAGCTATCAAGACATACCATAAGGAGTAATTTATCTTTTATTTGAGAAAGGATTGGATAAAATTCATCATCAGTAAGAGAAACTCCTAAGTTCAAATGAACAGATTAACATCCGAGGGTAAATTAGTAAATCCAATTATCAGTAAATCTGTTAACATCTTTTCACAGGTTAGGTTTCTATGAGTTGGTAGTATCCGAGTTATGTAAGCTAGTGCTTCTGTGGCTATTCACAATCTGGGACATGGATATGGCCATTATAGCACAGATTCAAAGTGTTACATCTGAGACTAATCTGTTTCTAGTAAGAACCAAGTGTATGAACTATCAAATAATCAAGGATATGGTTTCAGGAGCCATGTAATCCAAGAAAAAGATCTTCCACTCTCATCTACCTGCTTCACCAGGCCGAAATCAGTTCAAACCTTTTCATTCTCCTATCATCCACTCCTAAGGGCTCAGGGATTGAAAGTAAGGTGAATATACAAAGAAATAACAAAGAATCAACCAATACCATCATAGTAATCAAGAAAATCATCCTGTGGTGGCCGCAAACTCGAGATACTACCTTGGCCCCAGCCTTTCTGTACACGTTTCAGAGTTTTCAATGCAATACCACTGCCACCATCCCTGTTAAGTAATACATAACAGATCATCAATGAGCATTGAATATATGTTATAGTCAATTTGACAATCATTTCCATGTTCAAAGCAGGACCCAAGTTTATTTATAGTTTGATAGAACTAACATATTTGTGATGACAGCAAATTTTGATACAAGATCATTTTATACACATGATAATGCAACTTTTTCAAAAATTAACCAAGTACAAAAAAATGATATGTATTGTTTGTATAAGTTTATCAACCAGGAAACCGTCTAATAAATGAGATAATGGAAATGAAGACACAGATTCTATCACATAGTAGCACTCCATTCAACCAAACACCAATGAATGGTATCATTGTCCAAATGCTGTAGAAGAAATCATATACAGATCATATTTATGGAGGACTAATCATTGTATATAGAAATTAAGAATGCAAATTATGGAATGATTAAAGAACGAAAAAAAAAAGTAAAAATAATTTTCAAAGACAGCCAAAACTAACAAATAACTTCATTTTCCCAAGGAAAAGAACCCAAAAATGCACAAAAAATACCCGTACCTGTGGATTATATCCTGCCAATCACTTCCACCATTATTTTCAACTTTTCTAGGAAAGATCCTCTTGCCATTTTGATAGGTTCTGTCAGCAGGTCTATCTTCTGAAGCAAACTCCATCATCCTCTTTGCTAATTCATCTGCTCGGTGTTTGTTTCCACTTTTACTAAATCCATCAATTACCGGCATGAACGATGAATGGTCAAATCCATATCCCTTGTCAATTAATTTTTGGAGAAGGTAATCAGCATCATCTAATCTTTCACTTTGGCAAAGTTTATC
The DNA here is from genome assembly GCF_000816755.2 of Arachis ipaensis. Taxonomy (NCBI): domain Eukaryota; kingdom Viridiplantae; phylum Streptophyta; class Magnoliopsida; order Fabales; family Fabaceae; genus Arachis; species Arachis ipaensis. The sequence continues at coordinate 124,665,142 of NC_029792.2, read as the reverse complement.
AATTAAATCTTTATACATGAAATCCTTCAATGCGAAAAATCTATCCAATGAAGCTTCAAATAGATCCTTTGCTTCAGAGAGTTGTCCTCCAGCAAGAAACTCATTGCATATTAAACTGTACAATACTTCTTTGTGGCCACATATACTCAAAGCTACCTCAAATAGCTCAAATGCTAGTTTAAAATCACTGGACTTGCAAAAGGCTTTAATCAATATCTTGAAGGTAGATACTTTGGGAGATATGCCCTTATCCAACATTTCATGCAAAAGAGAAGTAGCATCATTTGTTTTTCCTCCTTCACAAAGCGCAGTGATTATGTTATTGTAAGTGTAAATATCTGGAGATATCCCTTTTTCTCTCATTTCATCCATCAATCCATATATTTCAAATATTTGCCTTTTACCTCCTAGACCCAGGATCAACGAATTATAAGTTTGAAGAGTCCTGCTGCATCCATTTCTCTCCATATCCTTCAAGACACGGAATGCTGATGATATCTTTCCTTGCTTACAAAAACTTGATATGAATGTATCATATATTGCAGAATCAGGGCGCAAGTTTTTTGCCATCATCTCAATAAATTTCTTTTTTGCTTCTTCTACCCTACCAACCTTGCAAAGTGCATTAACTATGATTGTATATGTGACTACATCAGGTGTGCACTTCGACACATTGTTGATTGAATTAGCTAGGCCAGCAAATGAGTTTCCCTTACTGAGGGATGTTGGTCCATCAGTCCACATCTCACCTAGCATTTGAATTGCTTCCTCCAATTTTCCATTTCTACAGAGACCATTGATTATGATATTGCAGGTCACAGTATCTAACTGATAGCATTTCTCGTTCATCATTTGCAGCATTTCCTCTGCTTCTAGTGTTCTTCCCTCTTTCCACAGGCTATGCAGCAATGTGTTACAGGTATAAGTATTTGGATAACAACCATTCCTTATCATTTCATGAAGAATACCCTTTGCTTCAAATACCTTTCCTTTGCTACAATATCCATGGAGGAGAGTACTATAAGTAACTGTGTCTGGATAAACACCATTGCTTATCATCAAATCCATTAACCTTCTGGCATCCAACAGCATATGTTTCCTACATAGCCCATCCATCATAATGTTATAGGAGTAAGAATTCGGCTCAATGCCTTCCGTTACCATTTCATCAAGAACCAACTGAGCCTCCAACAGTTTCCCATTCCTAAGCAACCCCAACAACCATATATTATAACTTTCCAAAGTGGTGAAATTGCCATCCTTTTTCATGGAGTCGACCAAAGCCTTTGCTTCCACCAACATCCCTATCTTGCAGAACCCTTTTAGCATCAAGTTATAAGTAACTCTATTAGGTTTAGGAAGTCCCAACTCCTGATCCAACTGCATATCCCTGAAAATCCTTGACGCCTCTAAAACCTTCCCGACCCTACAAAGTGCCGAAATCCTAGAATTAAAGGTGACAACATCTGGTAACATACCCTGTTCCCTCATTCTCTCAACCAACTTCTCAGCTTCACCGGTCAAATCCTCCTTACAGAAGCTTGAAATGAGAGTATTGTACACAACCCTATTGGCAACAAGACCTGATGAGTTGTCAAGTATATCCAATGCTTGGCTCGTGAGACCGGCCCTACAAAACCCACGAACTAAAATGCCAAGAGTGAACTCATTTGGGTAGCACCCTTTGTAAGACATTTTATCGAACAGGTTCCGTGCATGGTCCAAAGCACCAGAATCACACAGCGACTGCATCATGAGGTTGAAGGTGTAAGTTTGCGGCCTTACCCCCGCAGTGATCATGTCGGTGTATAGCCACGTGGCGAAATCAGAGCGGTGTTGGTTGAGGGAGGCATGGAGGAGGAGGTTGTAGAGGGAGAGTGGAGGAGGAGGAGAGGGAAAATGGGCCCTGAGGGACTTGAAGTGGGAGAAGGCATGGTGTAGGTGGGATGAGGAATGGGCCAAAGCCCGGACGAGGGAGAGGAGGGAAGGGTGGGCTATGTGGGGAGGCTGCGTGGCTAGGATGAATTGACAGAGGTCATCAATCTGGTGGTGCATGTTGGCGGAGATGAGGACACGCATGGTGGCGCGTGTGGAACGAAGGAGATCATGGGTGGGTAAGGAAGAAGAGGTGGAGGATGAGAGGATGCGCTTCAAGAGATGCCATGCGAGCTTGGGGTTGTTGGTGTTGCTCAGAACAACTTTCGTCAGCTTCGACGACATCGTCTGATCCATCTTCTAGTTGTTTGTGCATTACTCTTTTTTCGTAATTACATTGATTGATTTCTACACTTGCTTAAAAGAAGAAACAATTAGGGGATTAATGTGTTGTGAGAGTGAAGATTACTGTTCTTAGTTGGGACTGAGTCCTTCAATTGAGATTTCCTCAGAGATGCTGCAAGGATATACTCACGGAAATTCTTAGTGACACGATTGTGTTTTCTAACTTATTATAGTATGTTCTCACACCACTGATCAACTTAGTAAACAACTAACTTAACTGACTTTTAACATCTTTCTTGTTGATGGGAGATGGGAGAGAACTTCATGGTTATTGCTTGACGAGTGTTGCCTTTCCATGATTGACACATGTGACAGTTGTATACTTGACAAGTGGCACTAATTTAAAGAAGAGGACAAAGAGCATAGTTGTTAGAACCGAAACATTAATCGAACCGGTCAAATTATTGGGTTACTAGGTCATTGGTTCAACCAGTAGAGTACTGGTTGAACCGATAAACTCAGTTGTAAATAAAAATTATAAAATAATCAAAAACTTAAAATTAAAATTTAAAATACATATTGTCACTAACATTTTAATAACAATTGTTTCAATTTCTAAAAATAACTAATTTGAGACTTGTTTTTATCGCTTCCCATAAAAGACAATTGTGACTAGAATTTTCAAAAGTATATAATCGTAAACCCTTCCTGCAAAGAATATGAACTAATTCCGCCAAATCATTATTTGTCAAAGTCGTATGTTGCAGATAAAAGGGATAAAAGAATGCAATAAAGATTCAAAAGTTTGAACTTTTAAACAAAAGCTTAGAATTGAGAAGTGTCGAATACTCCTAGTTTAAACCCTTGCAAACAAAACCAAAAAAATAAAAAATTATGCAACAAAATAAACATGAGCATAACAATATACATTTCAAGAACCTATCCACTATCCAAAACAATATAAACAAAGCAGTAACTCAAATTCACAGAACCTATCCACTATCCAACAATATAAATTCACAGAACAATATAAAAAACAACACCAACAATATAAAAACAGTATCTCAATTCACCATACTAATATAAAAACAGCAACAAATCAACCCTAAACACCAATCATCAGCAAAAATTATCAGCAAAAAAAAAAAAAAATCAAACAGCCGCTAAACCTACATATATTACACTACATATATTCCAATGTATCAACAAAACTTGAATAATCTGCCAAGAATCAACGAATTATAATCAACAACAATCAAGAATCAACTGATCAGTTAATCAATTAATCCGTTAAACAGATTATAATCCAGTAACCGAATAACTAAAAAAATTAAAATGCTTACCTGATGATGCGATGTGAAGGCAGAACGCAGGCAGAGAAGGGGAGACCAAGCACGGCGAAGCAGAGACTGGATAGCGGAGGCAGCAGCAACAAGACGAGAGACGGCGACCGTGCGGAGACTGACGACGACGAGAGACGCACACGAGACAACGAGCAGAGAAGAGGGAGACCAACCACGACGGCGACGCAGACGGAGAGGCAGAGGCAAAGACGCAGTGAAGGTGATGCACAGGAGCCGGAGAGCCGAGGCAAAGGAGCCGGCGAGGTGGCAGCAGCCGTGCGGCGGCGGTCAGCGGATGGTTTTTTTGAGTGTGAGAGGAAGAGCACTAAGTGAGAGTGAGATTTGAGAGAAAGAGGGGGGATGGGGGCT
>NC_029792.2:124657909-124661117 GCF_000816755.2 Arachis ipaensis | reverse complement strand
GATTTCAATTCCGCCGGTTCTCCGTCAAAAGCGGACGGTCCAACTAAGCCATACCAATTCTTTTTCTTATACGGTCAGATTACTCAACTAGACCGACCTTGTGACTGGTTCGTTGATTTTCTGATCCGATCGGACGGATCGGTCCAGTTCTAACAACACTGACAGAGAGTTATAAATTATAATCCATCTAATTCTCATAGAAGTTTAGGGTCATTGCTACTAAAAGAAACAACCTACAAAATACAAGTTTAAGCAGAACAAAACAAACATATTGAAGCTTTACCCTTCTTTTTCTTGTTAGCTCTAAGAGCAACCCAATGGGCAACAAGTTGAAGCCCTATTTCTGACAAACACAGAAATTTACTGTTAGCATAGTAGCTAGAATCTCGATTTAACTCTTAAAATCTTCCGATATTACGATTTTAAATGAGTTCATCGATTTTACGAAATTTATACTAGGTCTGACGATTTTACGATTTAAATCTTGTTAAGATTTTACGTTTTACGTACTTAATTTACCTTTTCGATTTCACGTAAAATCTCGATTTTCTCTACCTTGACTGTTAGAGAGATGAAGAAATGAGTTTTCGCATACTTTTTGAGAAGGAAGAGTCCCTCTGAACGGGGACTCATCTTCACCAATAATAATTTATCACTTGGCAAGTTATTATAAAAATAAATAATTATATCTTTATTTAATTAATAATTTATATTAATAATTTAAATAATAATTAAATAAATAATTAAATTATAATTAATGTATTAATAATTATAATAATTAATTAGATTAAATAATTAAATTTTTATTTAATTAATATTTTATATTAATTATTTATTTTTTTATTAAATAATTTTATAAATTAGTGTAATTTCGAATTATATATTGTGTATTTATTGTTATATATGAATTTTTTAATAATTAATATCTTTTAATAGTGAATTATTTTTAAATTTATACTACTTCAGCGGTAGTTATTGGTTCACCACTATAAATACACTGACACCATTTAGGTATCTCCAAGTTCCAATACTCTCTAACCTGCTCACACTCTTGCTAACTTAGGCATCGGAGTGTCTTTGCAGGTACCACATCGGAGGGTCTTTGCAGGTACCACCCCCTATTCTTTCACACGTACAAGTCGGACGGAGGAACACCGAGTAACAGATCCACTCGAAAGCCACCTCCTTCATATGTTTGGGCCAACCAACGCCATCCAGCCCATTAATCTCCGGTTACCTACCGTAACATTGGCGCCGTTGCCGGGGAACCGAGAGAACAACCAGTGATGGCGGATAGATCCCCTGAAGAAGGTCATGTGGAGACAGATTCTGAACAAGAGAATCTGAACACTGGAAACAATGAGACAGACCAGACCCTTCACCAGGAAGCCAATGATCAACACAAGGAAGGCACCTCCGGAATAAAAAACCCGAAGATAAATTCCTCGGAGGGGCGCGAATCAGAAAAAGAAGGACCATCCCACGCAATTGAGCTCATGGGATTAGTCCACAGTCGCCTCGAGCAGCTAGAACAGGAACGGGAACGACAAAAGGAAACCGAAAAGAACCTAAAAGAGGAGATGGAGCGACGAAAAGAGTTAGAAAGAAAACTCTTAAAGTTAGAATCCTCCCTCAAAGGTTAGAACTCCCACGACGGTAGAGAAGATTCGCCCTTAGGGGAGAAAGATCCTTTTAGCGAGGACATAATGAGGGCAAAAGTTCCGAGAAACTTTAGAAGCCCCGATATGGACCTCTACGACGGAACCACTGATCCAAAGCATCATCTGAGCAACTTTAAAAGTCGGATGTATCTGGCTGACGCTTCTGACGCTACGCGATGCAAAGCTTTTCTGACAACCTTGTCAAAAGCAGCGATGAAGTGGTTCGACAGCCTCCCTCCGAGGTCAATTACCAGTTTTGAAGACCTCTCAAGAAAGTTCTTGATGAGGTTCTCCATCCAGAAAGACAAAGTAAAACATGCACCAAGTCTCTTGGGAATAAAACAGGAGGTCGGGGAGTCCTTACGGGCCTATATGGAAAGGTTCAACAAAGCATGTTTGGAGATTCAAGACCTGCCCACCGAAGCAGTCATCATGGGGCTAGTCAATGGTCTTAGAGAAGGTCCCTTCTCACAGTCCATATCAAAAAGACACCCCGCCTCTTTAAGTGATGTACAGGAAAGAGTTGAAAAGTACATCAATATGGAAGAAAATGCTAGGCTAAGAGACCCGAGTTTGCGACCCGGTCACCCTCCCTCAACGAAAGAGAGGGAGAGGGAAGCTAAGAAGAAGGAAGAACTCGGCCTCGATAGGCCAAAAAAATATCACTCTTATACTCCACTGAAAGTTCCTGTAGTGGATGTATACAGAGAAATTTGCAATACCGAAAGGCTGCCTCCTCCCAGGCCCATTAAAAATAAAAGAGGGGGAGCCGCGGTGATTACTATGAGTACCATAAGACATATGAGCACTCCACAAACGACTGTTACGACCTTAAAAATGTGATAGAAAAACTGGCCAGAGAAGGTCGGCTTGACAGATATCTCATAGAAAGGTCGGACAGTCATGGAAAAAGAAAGCGAGATGATATGGATAGAAGAGACCCACCACCACAAACTCCGGAGAGACATATCCATATGATCTCAGGAGGGTTTGCGGGAGGGGGACTCACAAAATCTTCTCGTAAAAGACATCTCAAGAGAGTTTACCAAGTCGGAGAGGGGTCCTCCGACCTTCCAACCATTTCATTCACAAAGGAAGATGGGCGAGGAATAATCCCTGGGCACGACGACCCAATATACAGTGACTCTCAAGTGGTGACCTCCCAAATAAGTGGAGAATATCAGGCAAAAGACCCGAATATGAAGAGATACTTGGAAAAAACTCTGGAGCACCTTGGGCGTTTTGCAGAAACCGAGGTCACGCACATAACTCGGGACCTAAATAGCAGAGCAGACGCCCTATCCAAGTTAGCAAGTACCAAGCCAGGAGGAAATAACAGAAGCCTGATCCAAGAAACTCTCCAGGAACCTTCAGTGGTAAAAATGGAAGACAAACAAGAAGTCTTTGAAGTGGTCGGATTAAACCTCGGATGGATGAACCCCTTGGTCGAATACCTGAAATTCGACATCCTCCCCAAGGAGGAAAAGGAGGCCAAGAAAATCCGAAGGGAAGCTCAACACTATACCTTGGTGAAAAATATTCTCTAT
>NC_029792.2:124652393-124656107 GCF_000816755.2 Arachis ipaensis | reverse complement strand
GGAACCCAGTTCACCGACTCCACCTTTAGAAGCCTAGTAGCCAGTATGAACATCAAACACCAGTTCACCTCAGTGGAACACCCACAAGCCAATGGGCAAGCCGAAGCAGCCAACAAAGTCATACTGGCAGGGCTGAAGAAAAGATTACAAGATGCGAAAGGAGCTTGGGCTGAAGAGCTCCAACAAGTACTATGGGCTTACAGAACAACCCCCCAATCCGCCACTGGAGAAACACCCTTCCGACTAGTTTATGGCGTAGAAGCCATGATCCCAATAGAGGTCAATGAGCAAAGCCCAAGAGTAATCTTCCACGACGAGATCGGGAATATACAGGGGCACAAAGAGGAGCTCGACTTGCTCCCCGAAATCCGAGAAGAAGCCTAGATAAGAGAAGCAGCGTTGAAGCAAAGGATGACCGCGAGATACAACAAAAAATTCATTCGAAGGAGTTTCACCCCAGATGACTTGGTTCTAATCAGAAACGATATTGGAGTCAACAAATCAGGGGAAGGAAAGCTCGCTGCTAATTGGAAAGGACCATACAAGATCAACGAGGTCTTAGGAAAAGGCTATTATAGGGTAACCGACCTCGACGGCAACGAGTTACCAAGATCATGGCATGCTTGTAATATGAAAAGGTACGGGAAGCTCAACACTATACCTTGGTGAAAAATATTCTCTATAGAAGGGGGATATCAACACCATTGTTAAAGTGTGTACCGACCTCAAGAGCCACCGAGATATTAGAGGAGGTACATAGTGGAATCTGCGGGAACCATCTCGGAGCAAGGTCATTAGCCAGAAAGGTGATCCGAGCTGGATTCTACTGGCCAACCTTGCAGAAAGATGCCACAGACTTTGTGAAAAAATACCAACCGTGTCAAATGCATGCAAATTTTCACGTGGCCCCCCCAGAGGAGCTCATCAGTATCACCTCCCCATGGCCCTTTGCTTCCCAAAAAAAGGGCATTTATTTAAACACTAAATTAAACCCTTATTAAAAAGGGTATCGAGAATTTGTTTTGTTTACGGCCCTAAAAGGCCAGAAAATTGTTGCAAACATCAACAAATAAATATAAAAAGAGTTTAAAAAGAGGGGCCCACAGGCCGAGCCCCAATAGCCAAAATCACTTCTTAAGAGGAGTAGAAGGATCACCACCACCAGGACCAGGAGTTGGAGAGAAAGTCGGAGGAGCGGCAGAAGAACTCGGAGCGTCCTTAGAGCGAGGAGGGGACTCTATGATCCTCTGCCCCCGAGTCTTCAAATCAGACTCAGACTCCACCACGGGGACAGGAGGATCCACGATGGCACCATCAATAACAACCTTATCAGGGTCCAAAGGAGAAAGGTCCAAGTCAGGAGCAATGACTCCGACCTGCTCCTTAAAAACCCTCCAAGCCTCGTCAGCACCATCCGCAATAGAATCCTCCAACTCGGCATAGGCCTTCCGGGCATTCAGCAAGTCATTCTTTACAGACACAAGATCAGCAAATAAACTATTGTAGCTGGCTTGCGCTGCTTTCCTCAAATCCACCTCCATGTTGCATTGGGCTTGCAACTTCTTCTCCTTCTCCCGGAGGCTGGCGCTCTCCTCCTTCAGCTTGGCAACTTCCCCCTCCAACTCCCTCTCATGCTCCTGATATATGCGAAGCCTGCCTTCCAGCTCATCGACCCTCGAGGTCGTCCCTAAAGAGCTGAGAGGAGTCTTCTCAAATATATCTAAGAGTTTGCCACAAACCCCCGCCGTCTTGAGACTCTCCTCAACCACAATGGTGAGGTAGTGCCGAACAGAAACATCATCCATACTCATACGAGCATGGGGATAAATGTTCTTTCGGACGAACGCAAGAGCGTCCGCCTCACCAGAAGCGCCAGACTCTAAGGTCTTGCGCTTCTTCGGCTCTGGTTCAGGAGTAGGTCGGACAGAAGGGGGTGGCAGAGAGGAAGCAGAGGAAGAAATTACAATAGGTTGGGAGGGAGTCCCGACGTTCCGAGGAGGAGGAGGAGGAGAGACAACCGCCCTAGCACCACCAGATCTGGCACGAGACCTTGCCTTGGCTTCCTGAACCCTCTGGTAAGACTCTTGAGCGTTTTTCTTTGCCATCTCTGCAAAAAACAAATTGGTAGCTAAAAGTCAGACAAGTCGGTAAAAGAAATTGCAAGTCGGAAATTAATAAGAAACGCAAAAAGCTACCTAGTTGTGACTGGACAAAAGTCGGCGACCCCTGGAGAAATTTTTTAGTATCCAAGTATGGGGCCCTCCCCCACACTTCTCGGAGGAACCCTACGATGGCCGCCTCCACTTCGTCCAGGTCGTCCAGACCATATTTCTCACAGGGGGAGGCCTCTAACCAGTATAGAGGAAAGCGAGGAGAAGAACTCTCATCTAAGAAAAAGGGGTGGTGACCCTCTACAGCTTGCACTTTGAAAAAGTAGTTCTTGAAGTCGTGAAAGGATTCGTCAAAAAGGGTGAAGATTCTCCGACCTTGTATGGCTCGGAACGACACCCACTGTTGTTTATTGTTTAGCCCACTGAAGGGTTTTGTCATATGAAAAAGATGAAAAAAAATCTTTAAAGAAGTCGGGAACTCTAAAGCCTGGCTGATGAATTGATAAATTTTCAAAAAACCCCAAGAATTGGGGTGAAGCTGGGTGGGAGCGACTCGACAGTGACGTAAAACAGATATCTCAAAATTTGAAAAAGGAAGAAAAACACCCAAACGGGTGATCATGCATTCATACATAAAGAAAAAATGAGGGGCCGCCTCATCGACTCTTCCAAAACAAACCCGGTCTTCAGGACCCGGGACTACCAATTCATATTTTGGTTCGTCATCCTCAGAAGTACAAATTCTGTGATGAGTGCGAAGGTTGGTAATGAACTCAGAATCGACTGAGGGCTCCTCCCCTAAGACCGTGACATCAACCCAGTGAGAGAGAGCATCTACAGAAGCCATTTCTTTTTATAAAAAAGGGGGTAACAAAACCTACAAGGGGAAAAGAAAAATCACCAACACGGTCTCTAAAGGGAGGAGGATGCGAAACTAAAGTCTACAAATCAAATTTATCTACAAAGGCATATTAAAGAACTAACCTTTATCCGGAAATAAGGGTTGGAAGCAAAAGCCTTCGAAAATGCAAGAACGCAGCACGAACGAATGCAAGGAAAATTTGAAAGATCGCAGAAACGAAACAACGAAAGAGAGGGAAAATATTTATAAGAACGTTAGGGGCATAACCTTCATCCCAAGAAGTCGGTACTAAACACGACCTGCTCCAAAGAAGTCGGATACGAGGGTTAGCTGGCAGATAACACTCATTCGAATGAGTAACTGCCCCTAGAAACTCTCTAACCACTTCATAGAGCCATATCTTAACCTCCCTAAGATATGGGAACGATACTACTTCAGCGGTAGTTATTGGTTCACCACTATAAATACACTGACACCATTTAGGTATCTCCAAGTTCCAATACTCTCTAACCTGCTCACACTCTTGCTAACTTAGGCATCGGAGTGTCTTTGCAGGTACCACCCCCCATCATTTTCACACGTGCAAGTCGGACGGAGGAACACCGAGAACAGACCCACTCGAAAGCCACCTCCTTCATACGTTTGGGCCAACCAGCGCCATCCAACCCATTAATCTCCGGTTACCCACCGTAACATTGGCGCCGTTGCCGGGGACCCGAGAGATCAACCAGTGATGGCGGA
>NC_029792.2:124651876-124652265 GCF_000816755.2 Arachis ipaensis | reverse complement strand
TAAAAAAATAGTCACTATATTAATTTTAATTACTTTAATTAATTAATTAAGTAGGACCACAACAGGGACTAAAGATAGTTCCTCCTAATGGAGAAGAGAGAGATGCTTTGAGTTCCTATTTACTATTTATGATGCAAAAACTGATGTGGAGTTACTTTTTATGACAGGTGGACCATAAATAGAAATTGTGATGAGTTCCCTACTAAAAATGGTCTAAGACCAAAGACAAGTAAAGAGTTAGTTTAGGACAAAGCCTGTCGTTTACAGAGATGGCAGTCAGTTTTACTCCATTTGGTGAGACGATATTAAATCTCCAACTTGTCCTATTTAATGGGAGATTAAGCTCTTCATATTTATTTTTTTATTTTTAAAAAAATTTGTTAAACATT
>NC_029792.2:124650839-124651741 GCF_000816755.2 Arachis ipaensis | reverse complement strand
TAAACACAAAAGTGTTGTGTTTATAATACTAAAACAGATTTATTCCACAACATAGCCACAACAACAAATTAACAAAAAGTCCAGAACATAATCAGCAAGAAAAAACTTTTTTTACTTATTTGGATTAGAAACAAAATTAAGTAAAAAATAAAAAAATATATGTGAAATTCATGTAAACTTTTTATCTTTAAAGTTACGAAGAAAAGTAGTAGAGAAGTGCAAACAATAGTAAAAATACAAATTTATCTTTTGAGTTATAGAAAGCAAAATTTTTAATTTACTCTCTTTGAAATTTGAAAACACACGTCTCTTCTCTTCTCCCATTTCACCGTCGTCCTCAACAGCTTCCCATTGTCGTCTACAACGCCACAACAGCGTCGTCATCGTCTTGACAGTTTTACCTGATCTTCATTAATGCATCCTCAATAAAGGTGAGTTCTTTTTTCCATCGTTTTCGTAGTTTTTCTCAAAACAAAATAAAAAATTCTTCATTGCACATAGTTGATAAATTTCTTTTGTTTTTCAATTGAGATATTGTTTTGATTTTACATTCCATTGATGATTCTTATTTTTATAGTAAAAAAATTAGCCTATTTTTTCTTCTCTGCTTTTAAATGAGTCTGTCATTATAACCTAAAAATTCAAACATTTTTTAACTTGTATTTTACTGCACCAATTCATATTTGGTCCAAAAAAAGTATTTTTAATTCGATTAATCTTTAATTAAGTGTTTTTAATAGCATAATATCATTGAATTTTGGCAATAAATCAACGCATATCATTTTATTGATCCCAACGTGGTAAATCAATAGCATATCATTTTATTTTATTAAAAAAAGAAAACGAAAGCTTAATTTCATTTTAAAATTATTTTATTTGAAAAATGTTTACATCTTTAAGAT
>NC_029792.2:124643731-124649596 GCF_000816755.2 Arachis ipaensis | reverse complement strand
ATTATTAAACTAAAAAATTTAGATTAATAACTAAAAATAATAACCGAAAATAATAAACTATTAACTCTAATGTTTTTCTAAACTTGAACTCGAAACATTAGGGATAAAATATTAAAGTAGTAGACTAGAGCTAACCTTGATTGGTTTATATAATAAATTTTGTCCTAACTAATTTATATGAATTAAACAATTTACGTTTAGTAGTTTGATTTGCAAAAATTATTTTTACTACGTTTAATTAAAGAGTAGAAACTTAAAAGTTAGAAATAATAATTTGGTAATTTACAATTGATTTTCGAAGTTATTTATTATTTTAAAAAAATCTCACCCCACTCAAGGTCTTCTCAAAGACCCTTTTAGATTTCCATCAAGACGTATCGAGAAACTAGAGAAACGATAAAATATTATTAAGAATAAAGGACATTTTCGTCCTGACATTTTTTTTCGCATACATTTTCGTCCTCAAAGAATAGAAAATATATTTAAACCCCTGACTTCTGAAAAACGTGGATATTTATGTCCTTCCGTTAAATTCAGTCGTTTGCACTGAACGGAAAAGGATGAGCTGGTAGAGGTGGCGCTGAGGTGGCCGTAACGGAAGTCAGGTGGCATGGAGCATTTCGTAACAGGACATATAAGTCCCTGGAGAGAAAAACGACGCCGTTTTGTAACCTCCCCCAATCCTATTTCGGATAGAACTAACTTAACCCTTTCGGATCAAGTCAAGAAAGATGTTCCTTCTTCCTGGAACCCTGCAGCTCTTGCCTCGTAAGTATTTTTTAGAAACAGAAACACAAACATGAAGCTTGTTCAATCAATTTAACACAGCATATGCTTATGTTGTTCATCAGGTTCATTGACAAGTATGGCACCCATGTGATTGTTGACGTCAAGATGGGAGGTAAAGATGTGGTCCACATCAAGCAGTCAAAGATTTCAGATCTTCCACCCGCTGAACTGCAGAAACTACTAAAACAACTAGCTGATGAGAGGTTTTCAGAGGATTCAAATCCATCTTCCAATGCTAATCCTGCTCAAATATCAGGAAAACTGAAGGCAAATATCAACCACCATATACACCTTCCGTTTCATTGTAGAAAAAAGAAAGAAACCTCTAACATAATTCAACCATGTTTACTTTCAGGATGATCATGCCAAGCTGTGGAGGCAGAACCATTTTCCTCCTGCTGGAAGACCAGTTGTAAAAAGCCACTCCAAGAATGATGTTTCGGTCCGCAGGGGAGGCATTGATATTCGTCAGCCTTATAACCAGTGGCTTCAAACCATACTACAATCCCCCAATGTCATATCAATGTCTTTTGTTCCTATTACTTCCTTACTCAACTCTGTTCTAGGCAATGGATTCTTGAGTCATGCCGTTAATTTGTATCTTAGATGTGAGCAAACATTTCTGAATTACTTTTGGCACAAATATAGAATGAGTAATATAATATAATATAATATCTCTAGTACATGTTTTTCTGAGAGTTTTATGTATCAAATAGATAAACCTGCCATAGAAGATCTCCATCATTTTCTGGAATTTCAGTTGCCACGGCAATGGGCACCAATGTATGGAGATCTGCCTCTTGGATATGGCCACAAGCATAAGAAAAACATGTCTCCATCACTTCAGTTCAGTCTCATGGGACCCAAGCTTTATGTTAACACTGTCAAGGTAATTTCATTCAATTTAAGCAAGAAGCATATTATGTTGAGGGGTTCTTTCAATAGAGAAGCATTGTATAAGGAGAGGGATTTGGAAGTAGATGAAACTATTTTATTCTTGAAGGAAAGGACTTGTTTAAAATTTTTCTCTTTAAGGATTGCATTCAACTATGTTCTATTTTAATAGAATGCTATAGCATTGCCTAATCTACTGGCAATGAGAATTTACACAGCAGCAGTGTAAAACATCAATCTCAGTAATTTCCATTAACCAACCCCAATCCTAACAACTTAAGAACAATTGAACAAACTAAATATAATGAACTACAAACAGTGATTGCACAGACAGCAGCATTAAGCAAGCAAGACCTAATCCACTATCCACACCAGATTCTCTAACAAATGTAACTAACTAATCTAATCAAATTGAAATTAGCTAAACAAAACTAACTAAACAATATTAATTAACTAATTGCAATAACAGGGTGAATTAAACAGAGAGAAAGAAGACCTGGGAAGCACAGGGGTGGTAATGAGAGAGAGAGAGAGAAAATGATGGTTGGGCCCTAGTAGAGACGGTGGTGCGCCGGTAGTGAGGCGGCGGCGCGGCGGCAGTGGGTCGCCGAGAAGGTTGTCGCGGACGAACGGTGGGTGGAAGGAGGGTGAGAAGAGAGAGAGACTAATGGGAGTAAGGGAGTGAGAAAGGGAAGAAGACGCGAAAAGAGAGGAAGGAGGAGGTCGCCGGCGTTGATGGTGGCTGACGGAGGCGCCGCTGTGCGGCGGTGATGGAGGCAAGGGCCATGGAAGAAGAATGGAAGGGAAAAAGGAGGAAGGAAGAAGAAAAGGCAAAGAAATCCGAAACAGGATTGGGGGAGGTTACAAAACGGTGTCGTTTTTCTCTCCAGGGACTTATATGTCCTGTTACGAAATGCTCCATGCCACCTGGCCTCCGTTACGGCCACCTCAGCGCCACCTCTGCCAGCTCATCCTTTTCCGTTCAGTGCAAACGGCTGAATTTAACGGAAGGACATAAATGTCCACGTTTTTCAGGGGTCAGGGACTTGAATGTATTTTCCATTCCTTGAGGACGAAAATGTCCGCGAAAAAAAAGGTCATGAACGAAAATGTCCTTTACTCATATATTAATGAGATAAATGATTAAGTTTCGCTGTACTTTTAGATCATAAAATAGCTAAATCTAATTATTAATTACGATCATATTTAAGATGTCCATATTCCAAAGATAAGTCTTAGGCTTGGTTTGGTAAAGCTTTTCGAATATGTGCTTATGCTTTTTAAAAGCTCAAACTCCTCATTTTGTGTTTGGTAAATAGAAAAGATCACGTGCGCGCTTGTGCTTGCAGCTTTTAAAAGAGTAAGGTACTTTTAAAAACACCTAAGATAGAGCTTTTCAAAGTTGACTTGTGCTTTTCAAAATTTAAAAGTCTAATATAACCTCATATGTTAACTAATTTTCAAATTTAATGCTTGCATTTATGTCTATTATAGTATTTTTAAATTTTAAAAGCTATTTTACCAAATGCAATTGTTGTTACTTGTGATTATTAAAAGTAATTTTTAATTTGATTTACCAAACATAAATGCTACAACTTTTAAAAAGCCATCTTTTAAAAGTTAGCTTTTATAAACTACTTTTAAAAAGTAAAAACTTTACCAAACTAAGTCTTACACTGTGTTCTTCTGATCCCGTTTTGTTTTATAGATCTAGCTAGCTCATTTAATTTGCTACACTTTTATAAAATCTTTGAATTAATACACATTCAAATTTTATAAAATCAAATAAAATGAACAAAGTAATTTTTTACCGTGAATGAGATGCATATGAGGGAAGCTCCTCTGTTCTCAGGTCTTGTTTGGTTAATGAGTAGAAGAAATCAAGAAAACAGGACATAAAACACAAATATACAATAAGGTGGGATGAATTATCCAGGTCAAGCCACCAATAAGGTTCTCTAAATTCGAAATCCAATCCGATTTGAAGAGAAAGTCATGAATTTCGAGTTAAGTACTATTTTAACTTCTGAGACTAGCGAGTTATACTGATTTAATTTTTGACTTTTTAATTGCTACAATTTGATTCTCAAGATTTAAATTTAAAAAAGTGCACCAATATAGTTCTTTGTATATTTTCCGTCGCCAGAACTCAACGTTGTTAGTGTCGTAGTTCAAGCTTTGCCATGCTGAACATCTTAAAAAAACGTCGTATGCATTTTGGCGCTAAAAAAGAAACTAAATAACTTTGTTTTAGGGTTTGAATAATACTAAAACGTTATATCCCTTTTTTTTGAACAATACTAATTGTTGAAACCCTCAAATGACACTGTTTAATATATTTTTTAGTACTAAAGCTTTTAATATATCCAATATGAAAATGCTTAAGCCACGTCACTAATAACGATGAATTCTGACAACAGAAAAATATAAGAAAGACTAAAATAGTATATTTTTTTTAATTTAAAAGACCAAATTATAACAATTAAAAAGTTAAAGACTAAATCAATACAATTTATTAATTTCAAAAGTCAAAATGGGACTTAACTCCGTGAACTCCTCACTCTCACATATTCTATGCATGCATGTGGGATGAAACTACCCCGGCGTTAAAGGGAATAACTGTTGCACAACTAGGTGCAGAGTCTTTCTCTCTCTAATGGCAGTCGTTGTATAAATATCTCTATATTTCTGGTAATTTTTTTTTATCTAATTCTATCTACACTACTCTATAGAAATACATGCTAATTTGGCATTCAAATCCCTTATAAATACCTCCAATCACACCACCACCGACTCTGGCCCAGTTCCACAAACAATTCGAGTAAACCACTTTGAAAGGATGATTTTATTATCAATTGTGATTTTTGAGATGGTTTAATACGAAACTGGGATTTGAGCTGGGAAAAAAAAATTCTTTGACTAATTAAGAACGTATACATTTGAGGAGTTACACTTGTTATTATTATCTGTAATTTTAAATATAAGTACTTAGGATAAAATTTTAAATACTCTAAAGATAAAACACACATTTAACAATATCTGGAGAGACGACATTCCACCAAGGATAGAGCTTTTAAATTGTTTTGTGATCATAGGCAATAGTAGACACTCATTATTGGAGGATGTGTGCTAAACGTGGGGATTTGATTGTGATAAGACAAATTGACTCACACCATTGTGCAAGAAAATGGACTCTGCTCATAATGCCTCAATATGTTAATAGTTTAATACTAATTGAACTATCCATTGCCGTCATTACTTTTAAGTGTTAAGAGTTTAGAAAATGATGACTGTGTATGTATGGCAGCATGCACCACTGAGAAATTAACACTTTTAATTTGCCATTTACTTACAATGTATCACTTTACCTTTTGATGCTAATTGCCTTGTTACATGGTTACTCAGATCACACTTTTGACTATAGTAAATGAATCTTTAAATGATAATATATAATTGTATTCACAATATTTTAAAGAATTTTATTTTAATGTATCTATAGTATACAAAATTTTATATAATAGGGCACTCTGTTTACTGATTGTGGGTGTCTCGAAAAGTTTCCTTAGAAGATGAGAGTTTTCTATTATGTCATATATCTGATTGCTTCTTTAATGATTTAAAAAGTTTTCAAATACTCACATATATATTGGATGTTGAACTAAAAGTTTAGGACGACCCATTATTATTTATTATATTTTGATAATAAATATTCCCACTCATAATAACGTAACAAGTGGTTGAAGACCTTGCCGAAAATGGGTTTGACTCAAGTGGGGAGATTAAGCCTCATCATATGGTTGATGAGATTAAGTCTCAAAATGGATTTATCATATATAATCCATTATTATTTTGATAATCGAATGTTATCCGTTTAATTGTAAGATTGACTGAATCAGTTCAAAATTCAAATAATGTTTGATCATGTAAGCAGAGGAAACATTTAATTTGAATAATGTTTGACATTGCCAATGTTGGTTCACCAAACCCTCTAAGTAAATGGTACTTAGATTTTTTTAATTTTTTGCTATACCAATGATACATAGTTGATTTCTATAATTGTGGCCCTAACAATAATATTTTTCTTCAAAATTTTCACCAATTAATAAAGCACGTATCCGTTTTAAAATATATATTTGAAAACAAAAAAAAATATTTAATTTCAAAATATTTGATGTCCATATA
>NC_029792.2:124641410-124643694 GCF_000816755.2 Arachis ipaensis | reverse complement strand
AATGACTAAAAGTATTAATTCAAGTGAGCAAGATTAACCTAGGCTTATTGCTCGAATCCCAAATCTAAATTAAGTTCATTATCTTAGGACTCATTAATACAGATGAAGTCCACATGTCCTATATCAAATTGGCTCAAATTGAATTTTTGTTGTTAGTTAGCATGGTAATGGATATTCGTGTGGGCGCGGCAGACTTCCTTTCCCGTCCTTTACTCCTGTTTTAAAAAAATATCCTCCCTCTCCTCTTTATGTTCGTCCAAATTTAATTATCCTCTTAGAAAATGCAGATACGTATAATTATCTATAAATATTCTTTGAATTAAAAAAATAACAAAAAGATTCATAATATAATAATCAACAAATAATAAATTTAATATAATTCAACATAATTCATAATGTATTTATTATGAAAAATAACATTTTAAAATTAAAAACGTGAAGAGTGTTAATAGCAAATAAAAACTTAAAATTATATGTAAGCAAATTAAAATGATGTATTTAATATAATTTACAAGAAAAAATTTTCGTTAATTAAGTATAATATACATTTTATTATTTTGTATGAAATAATATTTGTTTTAATTTATATATTATTAGTTTTTTTTTACCTTTCTCAACTCTAACAATGATTATTAGGTCTAAAAGCTCGCTCACCTCGTTAAAAACAATTATAATCTAATAAATTTTATCTAATAGTGTTATACATTGAGATAATCATAGGAAAATTAATTTTAATGAGTTAATGGTATGGTGTTTAGTCACCACAAGAGATAAAATACTCCTATTATATATATAATTTGGAAAACCCTAAATCTCAAACCTACGACGGCACAGAAAGAAGAGAAGGGTTAGGATTTAGGGTTCTCAGACACACACACACACATATATATTAGTTAGACCGATTCAAAATTTGGTTTATTGATTTTTTTGGCCAAATCAATTTGTCTAATCTAATTTTGACAAAAAATAACACAGTTTAATCAGTTATATATATTGAATTTTAATTACTAAAAAACATCTTAAAAAAATATTTTAAACGTCTTTATCTGAATGATTCCATTTAATAAATAATACAATCCTTTAAAACGAATAATTATGAAAATTTATCAATAAAAAATTAAACTAATGAATTAATTAATAGAAACTAATAAATATATTAGTATTTGTATATTAAATATTTTAGTATTAGTAGATATACATTTAGTCAAAGTAATTATCTATTATATTATATAAAAATTGCATTTTTATTTTTAATGATGTAATTGATGTGGGTATGTTTTTTAAAGTGTTTTTCGATTTATTTTTTTAACTCGTTAAATATAATTTACTACTCAACTAATTTATTTCTTTTAATATTCTGATAGTATTTTTTTAATTTATTTCTTTTAATTTATTAAATCAAATTAATTATACTAATTATGTGTATTAATTAATTAATTTAATTAACTTATTAGTTATTAAATAATAAATTTATGAATAAAATAGGAAATTGAGATATTTTTAATTAATAATTATATTAAATCAAATCAAATCAAATTATATAGTCACAAAAAAAAATCAAATCAAATTATATCTATTTAGTCAAATTCAAACCATGTAAATTAAAGACCAAATTAAAATAAGATTATTTTTTACTTATTTAAATTGAAGGTAATAAATACAAATTAATTTCGTTAGATAATCATGATTTTTTGTCCTTTTATATATAGATGGCCAAAAAAACTTACAAGAGAATCTCTAATATTTGGTATTAATTTTATTTTAGGTCCCACAAGATGCCACATAAATATTTGTGGACTATATATTATAAGAATTAATTTAAAATTAAATGTAAAATTTGTCACTCTAATACTTGATTTCATTTCAATTTAAATTTTAAATCATTGTTTATTATTTGAAATAAATTTAATTAAATTGTGAAAATTTAACTAAAATAAAAAGAGTCTTTATCATAACATTACAATAAAATATCGTTACAATGTTGCAGTAACACCATTAGTGTTTATTTTATGGATGGGTTTAAAGTTTAAACAAGTGGCAATTTTTAATTTTAAATCAGTTCATTTACTGTACAGGTCAAAATTGATATCTAAAATTGATCGCATTAGAATTGTTCTAAGAATTATCATTTTTATCACTCTTGTTATTTTAACTCTTTTTTTTTCTTTATGTATAATTTCTTTTATGTATAAATATACTCAAAATAAGAAGACATGGATAAATATTTCATTGATTATTTGTTTGACGAATATTATAGCCTAGAAATGACTCAATTTAAGTATTT
>NC_029792.2:124637726-124641309 GCF_000816755.2 Arachis ipaensis | reverse complement strand
AACTTATCCTATGGTCATCTAGCCTAAGTTTTCACAGAACATTATATATTAAATGCAAGAAACCTAAACCATACCTTAGCCGATTCCCAAGAATTATTCCAAGACAATTTTCCTAAAAGAACACAGCCCTCAAAACCTCAACTAATCCGCTTCCTCCAAGCTCCAGTATTCACAATTTCAAGCTCCAATTATTTATTTACAACCTAATACACATTTATAACACATATATACCCAATTTAATACTCAAAGCTCAAATTAAATGAAATTAAAATGGAATTATAATTTTCTCACCTTATCCAAGCTTCACATAAGCAAGAGTGAACGTTTTCCTCAAGCTAATTGGATCCTAAAACATCAAAGAGTAAAGAAATTTAATACCTCCACTTAATTTCCCAAAAATTGGGGAAGAAGAGGCTGAGAATAAAAGAATGATTTACCTATGAAATTGTTTCGGTAGAAATGTAGAGCTCGACGCGGTGGACGCGTGGCCACAAACAGTGCGGCGATCGGAGCTCGGACGGAGGAGTTACGGCAAATTAAATTTACCGTGAGGGTTGGAAACGTTCTTCGTTTCTCTCTTCCCCTAAATGTGTTTCACGCTGCCTCTGCTGAATGGGGAAGAAGAGAGACTTGGATTCATTAAATGCTGGGCCGGTTGGGCCCACGGGCCCGGTTTCGGCCCGGTTCAACTGGTTCGGCCCGTTCGGTCTAATTTTTGACCGATTTTTTTTTAAATTGGTGTCAAAATTCTCGTTTCGACGAGCTCTATCCTAATTTAATATAATATTCACATTTCTAATCATCCTTATTAAAAACTAATTTATTGACTAATTATTTACTAATTTAACCGGGATTTACAAAAGGGCTAAAATTTAGAATTCTCTAAATTAATATATAGAGAAAATGTTCAAATTTTAATCACGTTAATCCCTACAGTGGTTTCCGTCACAGAGTCAATTGAAAAGTTTGGAGACTAAATTGAGGCAATTAAAACTTTAAGGACTAAATTGAGGCTCGAGTGTAACTTCAGGGATCAAATTGAGTATTATCTCTAATATATATATATATAATAGGCACTAATTAATTATTTTCTATAATAAAGATATTGTAGTCATTTTTTATTAAAAAAATATTAATTTAGACCAATTTAAAAGATTCGATTCATTAATTTTTTAGCTAAATCGATTTGTTCAATTTAATTATGATAGAAATAACATGGTTTAATTGATTACATATGTTAAATTTTAATTGTTAAAGAATATTTTTTTAAAAATATTTTAAGTGTCTTTATTTAAATAGGTCTCTTATTAAATTATAGGGTAAACTATTTTTGCTCGAATCTTTATGACATAAATTGATACATAGTTCAAATTATAGAAAAAGAGATTAGTTCCTATTAGTTAATTCATTAGTTTAACTTTTTATTATATATGATGCTTGGTTCTCTTCTCTAATATCTAGTTTATGTTAATTGAGTCTCCTATGCATGTCCAATTTTTATTTTATTTTTTCATTTTTCAAATTAATTTAGTTTGCTTTTCAAGGGTGTTAATAGTGACATGGGCACCCAAGTTGATGCACTACTATTGAAACACTAATTAGATTATCATTATCATTATTTCTTTGCCGTTTGCACTAAAATTTGCTTTGCTCACTAATTAGTAATTACTATGTATACAAAACAAAACATTAAATATTCAATCAAGCACCATATATATACTTGATTTTGTTACATTATTTCACAGGTCTCTCTGAAACAAATTAGCCGCTTGATTTCCTCAATAATGATGCCGTTTATTGTTACAGCATTATTTACATTTAATTATTAGGCTTGCGTCTCAGCTGAACTGAATATATCGATCAAATCCTGCATTATAAAAGCAAAAAGCAACAAAATTAAGTAGATTAGTCAGATGAAATAATCAAAACATGAAGAAATGAAAAGTTTATATAGACTGACTGGGCATATTCAATGTTGATTTTGGCATTGGAGAAGCGAGAGATGGCTGAGAAGGCAGTAGTTGACAAAAGCATGGTGGGACACGGAGTTCGATGACACAAATCAACAACCTTAACTTCAATTATGTCACTTTTGCAGGGTCTATTGTCTCCACTCAGACACCTTATTTTGTAACGCCTTCCACATGCAGCACCATTGTCCCACAATCCTTCATTCACAGCTACAAACATATTCCCCGCTGGAAATTGCTCTCTTCTATTTCCATCACAACTAGTGGCTGCACAAATTCAAATTAGGACTATCTAGAACTTAATTATTATTATAACTAGAAGAAGAGAATTGTGTGTTCTTACGTATATATGGAGGTCCATAAGAAGTAGCAGTGCCAACATCTCCAAGAATTAGGCTTAATTTTATGAACAATAGTGTAGACAAAAGTGCAAGGTGAAAATACCTCATCATCATGATTTTCAAGTAAGGCAATAATAAGAAGTTAAGGATCACCCTAATAAGGATTTTAATTTGTTTAAATTGATAGTGTGCCTACATATATAAAACTCCATTGGGTGTTATCAATTTATAGCCAACATGTTGCTACACGTGGCAAGCTTTTAGAACAAAAATTCATCATTACTTCTAGGAATGTAATTCATGTGGCGTAACTATATATCGTTAAGATTTAATTATAGAAAGTGAGGTTTAATTTATAGAATTTTTTGTGGCCGATAGTTAACCTCTCATCAACTATTCGCTTCTGTGCTAATCCTAACGCTACAAAAAAACGAAATATTTGTAACAATTTTTTTTTTTTAAATTTAAAATAGTTACAAATTGTTATTTTTTAACAAGTTAATTATTATTATTACAAAATAATAATCTTTTGTAACTACAAGATAATTTGTTATAAAAATTCAATATGTTTTGTAACGAAATGTAGTGTTGGTTTGTCGCAAAAGTTTAATATATTTTGTAACGAAAAAAAGTATTAATGTTACAAAAATTTAATATGTTTTAATTTATGTTAAATTGATGAATTTAATAGATAAAATTTCATGAGTAATTATCTAATAATAAATACTGTATGAAGATGAATAAACAAAGAAAAAAAATACAAAGACCGAAAAAAAGAATAAAAGAGAGAAAAGAGCAATTGAAGAAGGAAAACAGGACGGGCCATAGTTAAGATTATTTATTGCTAGTTTATATTTACTTTAATTTAATGTGGTGTTATATTCGTAGTTAATGTTTACAAATGCATGTCAATGACTCAATGGTGTGTGGTCATTTATTTCCCTAAGACTGGGCAAGGCTAGCTAGTAAATAATTAATGGCCTTCATGCAATTTAATTTGCCTTATAAATGTTATAGAATGATTTGTTTGAATAAAATTATTATTTTATTTGTTGGTATATCTTCTGTTACCTTCCCCCCACCGGCAATATTTTTATTAGAATAAAATGATAAATAAATCTTTAAAAATTTATACTTATTTCTCTAAAATAATACATATATTGAAATGTGTAAACCATTTGTGTGAACTTTTCTCTGTCTTCTGTTTTATTTTTTATCTTTTACCTTTGCAAATATTTATTGTAATTATACTAATTCTTCTCACCGTTTGAT